>NC_064293.1:413176-676739 GCF_019186545.1 Solanum stenotomum
TATTTCAGACATAGTTAGATTCAGCGTTAGTGTTTTGAGTTTGATATTTCTTTTGTATTAAACTCTCAGATTTGATATATTCAGTTATAGTATATGGGTATTCCCCATCTTTTCAGATTTATTTATGAATTAGCTTCCGCATCAGTTTATTATCTTTAGTATGCTCATGATCATGCCAGCAGGGTTAGCTTGGGATCACTTGTGGTCCTAGGTCCTGTGTCCGCGTCTTGGGGGTAGCTCGGGGCGTGACAGCTTAGTAAGTCAAGGTTTTCTCGTAGCAATCTCCTTTTTCTAAAACTACCTGCCCCTGTAGGTATTAGCTTAGTGGATCCACTAGATAGCTATTATGTATGTAGGTCCTACTTTGGCAAGTAGTGCCCTCTCTTTTTTGTGTGGGAGTAGAACACCGGATTCCATGTAGCTCACATGGTCTATGTCAGTTATGGCAATGTCTCCCGAAAGTTAAAAAATGAACTAAGATAAGATTATGAACTCTAGTCATGATTTCTTGAAGAGTTACTTAGTGTAGGTAGGACTATAGACCCTACTTATGCATTGCACAAGTGGACTCTAAGGGAGGTTATGATTAGGCTCTTTATGTAATGAAGACTATGGTCTATGTATGTTAATATGAAAGCATGTTAAGGTTTACTTTACTTATGTCAAGACATGAAGTATGTTTATGCATGTGAATTACACTTATGACTTCTTAATGGGTTTGCTTAATATATGTGGGGGTATGGGACTCTATGTGTACATTGCACAAGTGAGCTTGTGAAGGGGTTGTAAGGGTGGTTTACCTATGATATGAACTAAATGGGTTATGACTAATGATGTAGTAAAGGAATGAGTCCTTATATGATGTTATGAAGTATATTGGTCTAATGTCTAAGTGAAGATGTTATGACTTGTTGAATATGATGTGCCTAGTCTATGGTGGCTTCCTAGGAACACTTGGTGTGAGTAGTATTATGGGATGCTACTTGCACATTGCATTAGTGTGACTTGGGGGATTGTCTTAGGTGATGGTTCCTATGTGAAGACTATGTCTTATGGTGTGCTTATGACTCTATGAATATATGTGGTTGGATTGATGAAGGCTATATGTAAGTTCACCTTTGGTAACCTTAAGGCGATACATTGCACCAAGTATTCCCTAAGGGTTACTTGAGGAAAAGAGTTAAGATAAAGAGGAAGGTAATGTATTGTATGCATTGAATGTTCCTAAAATGTTATAAGTGGCTCTATGGGCTATTAGGAATGGTTTCCATGTGTATGATGATGTATGTGGTTTATATTGTGCCTAATGTACTAAATGTCCTTTTAAAAGCATGTTTTGCATGGTTATCATACTTAGTGCATTCTTGTACTAACACTATTCTTCTTCATCTTTTTACACCAAGTGTAGGTGATGGTGACTAAAGGGTCTTTCCTAGAAGTGATGAGCTTGGCATACTATTCCCAAGTTCGGGTGTGTCCTTAAAGATTCAAGGACTTTTATGTTAAAGAGTTTCCTTAAGTTCTATGTACTAGATAGTAGTTTCTTTTGTATTGTAAGGGTTGTGTCCCTCTTGTGTTGTAGTCATGTTTTAAGATGGCTACTCCAATTTTTGTATTAAAGGTTTAATGAGGTGACTTTTATGTCTTGTGTTATATTATGAAAAAGTTTTAAATTTTCCGCTATTTTTCTATGATAAATGCTATGACAAATGTTAAGGGCTTGTATAAGACCTCCGAGAGGTCGAATACGCTGGTAACGACTAGGGGGTGCTCTCGGGTCGTTACACTTTTATATTGGATACTTTTCTTTCTAAACATCCAAATCATAATTTCATTCATATGTGCATAAAATCCTTTGACAAATCATTGATACTTATCTCAAAGCATCCATAGTTTATAAATCATCTTTTTCATAAAATATGCATAGATTTTATAATCACAATTCATAAGTTCATAAGCATAATACATATTCATAAAATAAGGATATCTATGGGACCATATAAAATCAATTGAAAACCATATAATTGAGGCAAATCATGCATAATAAGATTGAATATAAACAATTGAATCGTAATAAATAGGACCCATGAAGAATCATATGAAACCCTAAGAAAATTTGGTGAAATTGAATTGGAAAATTAGATTCTTTTGGCACCCAATGGATGAAAGGAATTTGCTGGTGAATTTCCACATACCTCGATAATCAAAGCACCAAGAATTCAAGGAGAATGAGGCCTTGAAGCTTGAAACCCTAACTTCCACCTTAAGAGGTCTTAGGAGAATTTGAGTAAATGAGAGAATTTAGGCTTAGTTGTAAGGGTAAAAATGGTTATAGAGATAGTTATAGGGACAAAATGACGTAGTTTAGAGGTTAATTAAGTAGGTAAAGACCAAAACACCCTTCATTAAAAACTGTCGAAAGACCCTACGACTTCAACCTACGATCCGTGGGAACTTCTATAGCATGTACCTATTAGTCATAGAATCATTTACTGGAATAAAAATTTCTGAACAATTTCATGAGACCTTCATATGGCCAGTCCAATATTCTACGACTCTTAAAGCCATCTCGTTGAATCCAAGTTCAAGTCCAAAATTTCACTTAAGTCTGGATCAATTCTACTAGTACCTTCTAGGTCTCGTAAAACACTCTACGACCCAACAATTCCCCTTGTGTACATGAGGTCTCAAACAAATTTTCTTCATCAACTTTACAGGTCGGTTCTATGACATGTGGAATACCCTATAATTCATCATGTCTGTTTGTAAGACTTGACATTTTCCAAAAATCAATCCAAGTCCTACGACTGCCTTTCAACAGCCCATATAACTTCCTATGGTCCGTTGATAGGACTCGTACACCACTGTATTAGTGCCAAAAATGAAACTTTTTCTTTCCATACTCAACTTCCAATTTTTGAGATGTTACAGTTACACAATAGACAAGGTTACTAATATCAGGTTCTACTAAGTTAAGGATTCATAGGGAACACAAAACCCTAGTTTATTTTATATTGACCTAAAATAATTTAAATAGTTACTTTGTTATTTTCTACTTACGATCATTACAATCAATTACTTTCTACAAAAAAACAAACTTTTGCATAAATAATATGAATAATAGCTCGAATAATAACAATTGAACTAAGTTAGAACTTTATTCCTTGTGGAATCGACCCTAACCTTTATTAGGTTCGTTATTTAAACAACAGCCACTTTATACTTATTTTGACAGGTGTAATTGGGCATATCATAAGTCCACACCATCTTCAAAATTCATCGAGGATATAGAGAAGATGTCTGGTCTAAATTGTGATGGATTATCAAAAAATCTTAAAAGGAGAATTTTGGTTGATGTTTGAATTTTTGAAAAAGGTTTTGCTAGCTCAATCTGAACAATTTATTGTGGCCTCGGTAGCAGACCTATTCATGATTTAAGTCTTCCGCAAACTCAATGCAATCAGCTTTTCGGGGATCATGTTCGATCATATCTACAAGATAAGAATGGACATCATAGGTTGGGATACGACTATCTCCTCAATTATATATTTTCTCAGTACAAGATTATGTTTGGTAAATGGACAGTAGGGGCCATATAGAAGACTTTATCTTTAAACACTCTCATCGAATATGAGTATATTAAAGGGAGAAATGGTAACAAAGAAATAATAGTTGCAACGGTAGGACGTGATGCTGAAATTGATTGATGGAAAACCACTTTGTAGCAAGGCATGACTTATGGACCAGGTAGTGATGAATATCTTTAGAAGGACAATGATGAGTTGAAGGAAAAAGATTATGCCTTAACTATTGAAAACAAGACTCTCACTGGTGAAGTAAAGGACCTGACCTAAAAATTGCTAAATGCTCATGCATATAAAAATGAGCGCATGATGATGGTTCTTTATTCCCTAGCCCTCGGCCTCCATCCTCCTAAGCTCTCTTGTGTCCTTTTTTTCTCACTTTGTATAAACCTTCTTCCCTTATTAGTTGTAACATCTCAAAAAAATTTAAAGTCGAAAGAGAAAGGGAAATTTTGAATTTTTTTTGGCTCAGAAGCAGTGACTATGAGTCCATTCTAAGGACCGTAAGAAGTTCTACTAGCCGTAGGAAGGGAGTCGTGGACTTGAAGATGCATTTTTGGAATTTCAAGTTTCTGAAGTTTGATTTATGAATAAAAAGTATGAGTCGTAGATGGGTTCCATATGGGTAATAAGAGTTAGTGAAATTTTGCGTTAAAGTGGCGAACTACGGTTAAGGTCTATGCACCATAGAGACGTTGATGGTCCATAGAATGGTTTCATTGGAATTTGACCAAATTTAGGCCTCAGTAACACGACTTATGGTTGAATAGTACAGTCCGCAAGAATTTCTATGGTCTGTAGGTCCAAACCATATGGTTATACAACAGTTGTTTTATGGGTATTTGAGTCTTTTCCTATGCATTAAGTACCTATACTACGAATTTTTTACCCTAATTATATGTTCTATAACTATCCTTACATTCCTAAAATCATCCCAACTCTCTCATTCACTCAAATTTCTAAATCCCCTCTACATTCATCTTCTCCAATTTTCATCAAGTCCAATAAGAAGACTAGGGTTTCAAAACTTTCACTCTCTTATTCCTCCATTAATTTGGAGCTTGATCCTCAAGGTGTGTAGGATTTCATCAATAGGTTTCATTTACCTATTTAGCCCTAAGGATTTCTCAATTTGTCAAGTTCAATATAATTAATTTGATTAGGTTTTCTTTCAATTCTTTATGGATTTTATTTGTGTTGATTCAAATATTTTATTTTGATCTTATTTTGATTGTTATGACTCAATTACATACTTTGTCATTACTTCACATGAACCCACACAATTTCCATGATTTTGATTATGAACTCTTAATGACATGAATTTATGAAAAAGTTATGAATCTATAATTGATGTTTTCATGAAAAGTATGCATGATATATGAAAACAAATGCTTGATCTAGGTTTCTTTTAGATGAGCATCAATGAAATTGTGAAAGAGTTTTCTTACATATTAGGGATCATGGTTTGTTGAAAGGTTTTTTCACACATGCGTGATTCATGAATTAAGTAGCTATTCTATGATTTTTTAAGCTTAGATTAGTAAATTAATTTTGCTTTTCCATGTATGACGATATGATTATGTTTATGACTAGTTTTGTTGGGACTTTACTTAGCATTGAGAGGATACTAAGATGGAGGATCTCTCGATAGTAGAGGTCGGGTCTCTAGTAGAAATATATTTGTTCCTGACTACGTGCCCCCGTAGGATTATCGTAAGTGTCATAGCTAGTGAATCCACCTAAGTTAGAAGTTAAAGGTATTTTCCTTGGAAAGCAAGGACATCTCTTTTTGGTGTGGGAGCAAGACACCGGATTTCACATTATAGCACACATGGTCTATGTCAGGTAGTAGTAAATATCCCACAAAATGAACTAAAATGACTTCAAAGGTCTTATGAAGCTTTCATCACATTTTTGACATGCATTGAACTTGTTCATGTTTTATGATTCTTCTTTGAAGGTTTTATTATGCTTTAGCTTGGTCATGTGTATCATGTTTTCCTTTATGTTCTTTTATGATCTTATTTTATGTTTTATGTATATCCCTCATACTTAGTTCATTTCATGTACTTATGCATACTTGTGCCTACATTATTTCATAATGTATGGTACGACATTTCCTCTCCTTCTACTTATGGCTAGTTGATCCATCGAGGTTGAAGACATGGTGAGTTCTTATGTTTCGGGGACCATGTAATATTTACTTTTCTTTTCATAATTCTTGAATTTTCAGATATTTTATGTGGTGTACAGGTTACGTCCCTACCACTTCTTTGAAGTATTAGATTGTCTTGTAAAGAGTATGAGTAGACTTCCGCATTTGTATGAAACTTCTTATGATATGAGACTTTCTATCTTTAGTTCTAGTATGCTCTATTATGTTATGTTGTATGTATGTCAAGTTACTTGTGTAGGGCCTCTTGAGATTCTATACGTCATGTCACACCTATGGCATACTTTGGGTCATGACAAAGTTGGTATTCAGAGTACAAAGTTTTAGAAAATGTCCTAGGATGTTTGATAATCCACATTGAGTATAGTCTTGTTCATAAATGTGAAGCGTGCCACATTTTTGAATAGGAGTCTGTAAAACATTTAGGAAGCATCACTTCTTTCATTACTCTAAAAAAAATTCTATAGTGTTTATATCTGAAAAGATCCTTCACCTAAATCGTGTCTGATTATTTTCATGATATGGACCCTCAGAGATCTTATGTGAGAAGGAATGAGGGTAAAAATATGAATCCTGAGGTTCCTCAAGTTTTGGTTGATCCATTGGCCGAGCAAGTGACTCATGTTGAATTCCAAACCACTTTTCAAGTGTTGGATCAAGCTATGACAGTCTATGCAAATAAAGAAGTTGTTTCTCCCATGAACCCAAATGTGGGTACGGCGGTGACAAGGATAAGAGACTTCACTAGGATGAATCCTCCGAATTTCCATGGTTGCAAGGTTGATGAGGGTCCTTAAGAATTCATTGATAACGAGTATAAGATAGTTGGAATAATGGGATATTTTATGGTAGAGATGGAAGAGTTGGCTACTTATATACTAAAGGGTATTGCTCAAGTATGGTTTGAATAATAGAAAAGTGAGAGGTCGGTTGAAGCAGGTCCTCTTGATGGGGATAAATTCAAAGGAGGTTTTATGGATCATTTATTTCCTCTAGAAATAGGAGGAGAAAAAGTGCTTGAGTTCATTAATCTCCAACAAGGAAATATGAGTGCGATGTTGCTCATTCCCGGTGCGCAAATCGAAGGGGATAGCCCAGCCCCGAGTTCGGAAGGAGAGAAACTAAAAAAGCTTCATGCCGTAGTCGAAGGGCATCTTCGGAGATGCTGCGCTTCTGAGGATGGATTGAAAAGGTTTCCTTGTTTGAAAGAGAAAAACAAGGAAGATTTTTAAAAAAATTGGCAACATTTTTCTATTACGGAATTGGACATTGAGACAAAAAGCGAAGCGAAAATCGCTTCGCTTTCTACCTATTTGGGTCCATAGTGCGATGTTGTATGCTTTGAAGTTCACTCACTTGGAAAAGTATGCTCCAACTATGGTGGTCGACTCTAGAGAAAGAATGGTCATAAGTTTAGAGATTGTTCATTGCTTGCTCCTAAGGGAAAAGATGGTAGGAAAGCTCAACCTAGTGGTTTCGATCCGAGTGCTCCGAAGCAAAATAGATTCTATGCTCTTTAGACTCAATAGGATCACAAGGGTTCCCCCAGATGTTGTGACCGGTATGTTGAAAGTCTTTCATTTTGATGTATATGCTTTGCTTGATCCGGGTGCTACATTATCATTTTTTACCCCTTATGCGTCCATGAGATTTGATGTTGATCCCAAAACCTACTCTAATCCCTTTCATGTCCTACTCCTGCTGGTTATTCTACTGTAGCTAAAAGAGTTTATAGAAATTTTCTTATTTTCATTCCTCATAGAGTCACTAATGTTGATCTTGTAGAGCTTGATACATTAGATTTTTATGTTATTCTTGTGATGGATTGTCTCTATGCATGTTATGCTTCCATAGATTATAGGACCCGATTTGTCATATTCAAGGTTCCGAATGAACCCATTATGTTGTGGGATGGGAAAAATTATGTCCTTAAGGGTGTACTTAAATCTTGCGTAAAGGCTAGGAAAATGATTTCTAAGGGTTGTATTTATCATCTAGTTCGGGTAAGGGATGCAGATTCTGAAACTGCTACTTTTGAGTCAATTTTGATTGTAAATGAGTTTTGAGAAGTGTTTCCTGATGATCTTCCTTGTATTCCTCCCGAAAGGGAAATAGATTTTGGTATTTACCTTCTCTAAGATATGCAGACTATCTCAATTCCTTCATATCATATGGCCTCATAGAACTTAAGGAGTTAAAGGAGAGTTTGAAGGATTTGTTAGATAAGGTTTTTATTAGATCGAGTATCTCTCCATAGGGTTCTCCGGTGTTGTTTGTTTGAAAGAAGGATTGTTCCTTCGAATTTGCATTGACTATCGACAATTGAAGATGGTTACTATTAAGGATATGTATCATATTTCACGGTAGATGATTTGTTTGATCAACTCCAAGGAACGAGTTACTTCTCCAAGATTGACCTTTGGTCGGACTATAACCAATTGAGGGTGAAGGAGAGTGACATTCTAAAGACAACTTTTCAAACTCGGTATGGTCACTATGAGTTTCGGTGATGTCTTTTGATTTTAGTAATGCCCTAGTGGTATTCATGAATATGATTAATAGGGTTATGAAATATCTTGACATGTCTGTGATTATGTTTATTGATGATAGTTTGATTTACTCAATGAGTGAGGATGAGCATGTTGAGTATTTGAGGATTGTGTTGTAAATTCTTAAGGATCGCAATTGTATTCTAAGTTTGGTAAGTGTGAGTGTTGGTTGAGGTATGTTGCTTTCCTTGGCCATATTGTCTTCTATAAAGGTATTCATGTTGATCCTGAGGAAACCGAGGCAGTTAAGAATTGTCCTAGACTCTGCTTCAGATATTCGTAATTTCTTAGGTTTGGCCAGTTACTATAGGAGGTTTGTAAAAGGATTTTCCTCTATTACTTCATCTTTGACAACATCAACTCAAAAGAAGGTGAAATTCCTATTGTCTGAAGCTTGTGAGAAGAGTTTAAGTGTCACGACCCAGGGGTACCCCCTAGATGTAACATGGCGTATAGAACCCTGAAGGACTCCATAAAAGCCACTTAGCATATCATAACATAATCAATAGAACAATAAGAGTAAAAATGCATTTCAAGTCTAAAATTTTCATAAAAGAAAAGCGGAAGTCTAGACTCTAAGTCTCAACATAGCCATCTATTACAATACTCGAAGTGAAAAGGGACACAGCCCATACAACATAGTCCGAAAAGGAAATACAAGAAATAAACTACAATGAGATAACATTTGTCCTCGAATCATGAGGACTCACCAACAAGCTAGGAGAAGAATAAATTCCAAGCTTTAGCCACAACGATGATCACCTTGAGAACCGGACCCTACACTTGGGGAAAATGTAGGAAAAGTAGGTGTTAGTACAAAAATGCACTAAGTATGATAGCCATGCATAAAAACATTGAAAACATGCTAAAAGTGACATTTTATTTGAAAGAGTGCAATTTACTAAGTTTAAACATCATCATGAAAATAGTGGAAAAGCATAAGTCATAAAAATAATCAATACATAGATCATCATAACATAAGAGGAACATATCATAAATACCCTCAAGCATACTTGTGCAATGCATGAATAAGACCGCATAAATCTCACCCATGCTAAGTAAATCTTCTTAAGTAACCATAGTTCATAATTCATATTCTTGTTCATATTGTTGTTGTTGTGGGAATAAGTCTTAACCGATATGAGACCATGTGAGCTAACATGGAATCCGGTGACTCTCACACCGAAAAGGATTGCTCTACTTGCCTAAGGTAGAACCATACTCTTAGCTTAGGTGGATCCACTAGCTAAATACCTATGAGGGCACATATTTTATGGGATAAGGAGATTGCTACTAGAAACCCAGACTCAACTAAGGTAAAAGGTCTCCATCTCATGAGATATACTTTGGGAACCCGGACTCAACTAGTGTAGAAGGTCCCATTGGGATGCCGAACTCAACTAGTGTAAAAGCTTCCATCTCATAGTCAATATCCATTCGGTGCTAAGCATTAATTCCCACGGAGTTCATATTAAGTCTTGACTTAAGTTCATATTCATGGAAGAATGTCTTGACACTCAATCCAACATAATTCATAAGATAGCTCATATTTCATGTGTGAGAATAACCTTTCACCGTCCATGTCTTCTTATAGATTCTATAGTTGAGAAAGCCTTTCAACCCTATAATCATAATATTGTGAGAAAACCTTTCACATCATATCATAATCATACATAAGTGTGTATATGAGGATAACTTTTCAACAATACAACAACTAGATCATAATCATATTCACTTCACTCTCAAAGTGTTCTTAAAGCATATACAGAGACTTCATAAACATGCATAATATCATAATTTTCCCTTTCAAGGATCAAAGATCGTATCGAATCAACACATCTAGAATTTACTACATTATATATGGATATTAAAATAATTCAAGTAACCCAATTACTACAAGCATAATCTCATAATATCCTTCTTTCATCCACAAACCCACATCACAAGATCATAATTGGAAATATGGGGTCAATATAAAAACCATAATAAATCATCAATTCAATCATAATATAAATTAATTCAAGCATTAGAATCCTTTTTTGAAAGGAACCCATGACTTTGGAATCAAACCCTAGATTTTGGGGATTTCAATCTTTGAAATTAGGGTTTTAAAAGGGGTCCATGCATGAAATATATCCATGGATTAAGAGCTACCATACCTTCGCAACGATAACCAATGAATTTGAGAAGAAAACCTTAATCCTTGAACCTTAGCTCCAACTTCCTTCTTCTTCTTCCTTGAAGTTCTAGCGAGAGAATTTCTTTGGTGAGGATGAAGTTTTGGGAATAGTTTTGAGTTTTAAAAATAATTAGATGATTGACTTAATTAGTGGTATAAAATCCTTATATAGGTGATCTAATTTAGGCTAAAACGACATCTCTTATTATTAATTAAAACCGGAAAAGCCCAAAGTGCCCCTAAACTAACTCCCAAAAACAGTTTCCAGGTTACCACCCACGACCCTCACTGATGGACCTTGGTTGGACCCCCGGCCCATGCTGGTGAAGCGTGGATTGGGTTCAAAGAGCCTGACTTTGGGGCCTTGACCTACGCCCCCTCACCCACAGGGGTGGACTGACCCACAAGGCGTGGGTCCTGTCGTGGTCCACTATTGTAGGGCAGTTTGCAGGGCCCTCCTCAAGGACCCATGGTTGGTCCTTAGGGGTCGTACCTTGACGTTCTAACACGAAACCCTTTCTTTTTTAGTATGGGGAGTTACATCCATGACTCTAACCCTCACGTTAAGCTCTATTTTAGCCTACTAATTTCCGGAGTGTTACAATATCTCCCCCTTGGAAACATTCGTCCTCAAATGACAATCTAGACACCTTACGGAAGTAATAACTCAAGACTAGCAGCCCATCATGCATGAAACATCAAAAAAATGCATTATTCAAAGGAGGAAACGTCAACTCCAACTCAAACATAAACAATAAATCACAAGGAAGTAGGAACTACATCTAACAATCCATAATGCATGAAAACTCAACATTTCTCATATTCATAGAAGGAACTACCTTCTCCAACTAAAAGCATGCTCAATAAAAACTCAAAACGCATTTATTCAATATGCTTCCGGAAAGCACAACTAAGCATGTTCAACAATTCATCTCATGAAGAATATAGGCTACTCTTACTCAATGCACAACAACATGAGGAAAATCAATCATAAAAACTCACTTTCTTACTAAACATGAATTTCTCAAGAACATGCATAACATAAGGAAATCATGGAAAAACACATATAACACTCATGACTCCCAAAACAAGAAAACTCAAGAGGGACTACTTACGTCAAGCTTGAATAGGAGTAGAAGGAAAAAGATGAGGATCTCGGGACTTCATATCTGCCTCGGCCTCCTAAGTGGCACCCTCAACTAAGTGATTCCTCCACAATACCTTCACGGAGGCAACTTCCTTGTTTCTCAACCTCTTGACTTTTCGGTCTAAGATTTCAACTGGTACCTCTTCATAAGCAAGATTCTCCTTAATCTCTAAACCCTATAAAGGAACTATGGTTGATGGATCCCCAATACATTTCTTCAACATTGAGACATGGAACACCGGATGCACTAACGCCAACTCATTTGGAAAGTCTAACTCATATGTAACCTTGCCGACATGCCTCAAAATCTCATAAGAACCCACAAATCGGGGACTAAGTTTCCCCTTCTTTCCAAACCTCATAACACCCTTCATGGGAGAGATTTTCAAATAAACCCAATCATGGACATCGAATTCATGATCTTTCCTTCTAACATCAGCATAGGACTTTTACCGACTTTGGGTTGTTCACAATTTCTCGCTAATAACCCAAATCTTCTCCATTGCCTCATGCACCAATTCCAGGCCTATGAGAGCAACTTTCCCTACTTCAAACCATCATATGGGAGACCTACATCTCTTACCATAGAGAGCCTCAAAGGGAGCCATGTCGATACTCGAATGATAATTGTTATTATAAGAAAACTCAACTAACTGCATATGGTCATCCCAATTACCCTTAAAATCTATCACGCATGCCCTTAACATGTCCTCTAAAGTCTGAATGGCGTGTTCCGCTTGACCATCCGTTTGAGGGTGGAAAGTTGTGCTAAGCTTCACCTTGGTACCTAGCCCCTTTTGGAAAGACCTCCAAAACTGTGAAGCAAATTGGGTACCTCGATCCAAAATTATAGACAAGGGCACTCCATGTAACCTTACTGTCTCCCTCACATAAAACTTAGCATACTCTTCTGCTGAGTAGGACACCTTGACGGGAATGAAATGAGCGGAATTAGTCATTCAGTCCACTATTACCCATATTGAGTCATGTTGCCGCCGAGTACATGGCAAGCCTACAATACAATCCATGTTCACATCTTCCCACTTCCAAGTAGGAACAACAATATCTTGTGGCAAGCCTCCCAACCTTTGGTGCTCAACCTTTACTTGTTGACAATTAGGACATTTGGCCACAAATTCAGTGATGTCCTTCCTCATCCCATTCCACCAATAGAATTCCTGTAGATCACATTACATCTTGGTGGCTCCCGGGTGAATGGAATACCGAGAACTATGGGCTTCTTCTAAAATTTGCTCCCTCAAGCCGTCAACATTTGGAACACATAACCTATCTTGATACCTTAGTAACCCATCTCCCCCCTAGGCAGAAAGCCTCAATGGACTTTTTGAGTACCGCCTCTTTAAACTCAACCAATATAGGATCAAGACTTTGCTTAGACTTCACATCCATTACAAAGGACAATTCAGAACCATTATGGACCATGACACCACCCTTGGCAGAATCCACTAGTTGAACACCTAGTCGGGCCAACCTATATACATCACGAACCAACTCTTTCTTTTCATCCTCTACATGAGCCACACTACCCATTGACAACCTACTAATAGCATCCACTATCACATTAGTTTTGTCGGGGTGATAAAGGACACTCATATCAAAATCCTTCAATAATTCTAACTACATCCTTTGGCGAAGATTCAAATCCTTTTGACTAAACACATATTGAAGACTCTTAAGATCGGTGAAAACATCAACATGGACCACATACAAGTAATGGCTCCATATCTTTAAGGTAAAAACAATCGGCGCTAACTCAAGATCATGGGTAGGATAATTCTTCTCATGGACTTTAAGTTGCCTTGAAGCATAGGCAATCACTTTACCATTTTGCATAAGCACACATCCCAACCCAACTCTAGAGGCATCATAATACATCACAAAACCATCTGAACCTTCCAGTATGGTCAACACCAGAACGTAAGTAAGTCTATCTTTCAATTCTTGGAAACTTTTCTCACAAGCTTCTGACAAACTTAGCCTTCTTTTGAGTCAACACCGTTAAACGAGAAGCAATGGAGGAAAATCCCTCAACAAACCTTCTATAGTACCAGGCCAAACCCAAAAAGTGTCTACTATCGGAAGGAGTTCGAGGTCTAGGCCAACTCTTAACCGTATTCGTCTTCTTAGGATCTACCTCAATGCCCTTGCTTGACAAAATATGACCGAGGAAAGCTACAGACCTTAATCAAAATTCACACTTGCTAAAATTTGCAAAAAGTTGTTGGTCATTAAGAACTTGCAACGCAATTCTCAAATGGTCTACATGTCCATTCTCACTCGTTGAATAGATCAAGATATCATCGATAAACACAATCACAAATATGTCTAGGTATTGCCTAAAGACTTTATTCATCAAGTCCATAAACGCCGCCGGAGCATTAGTCAATTCAAATGACATTACCACAAACTCATAGTGACCATACCGGGTTCAAAAAGCCGTCTTTTGAATATCATCCCCTTTCACGCTCAATTGGTGATAACTCGAATGAAGATCAATCTTAGATAAATAATTAGCCCCTTAAAGTTGGTCAAACAAGTCATCAATTCTCGGAAGAGGATACTTGTTCTTAATGGTCACTTTATTCAATTGACGATAATCGATGCACATTCTATGAGACCCATCCTTTTTTCTAACAAACAACATCGGAGCACTCCATGGAGAGATACTCGGTCAGATGAAACCCTTATCTAGAAAATCCTTTAGTTGCTCTTTCGACTCCTTTAACTCGACCGGAGCCATTCTATAAGGAGGAATAGAGATAGTTTGTGTATCCGGTAAAAGGTCAATACCAAAATCTACTTCTCGCTCGGGAGGAATACCGGATAAATTATTGGGGAAAACTTTTGAGAACTCATTCAATACCGGAACCGACTCTAGAGAAGGGGTTTCAGATTCAACATCCCTCACCTTAACAAGATGGTAAATACACCCTTTGGAGATCATCTTCCTAGATTTAAAACAAGAGACAAATTGATCTCTAGGCATATAATTTCCTCCCTTCCACTCTAAGATAGGCTTATTTGGGAAATCTAACAACCTGAGTCCTACAATCGATAGAGGCATAACATTTATGCAACCAATCCATACCTAAAATCACATCAAAGTCTAACACGTCTAACTCTACCAATTCAACAAGAGTAGCTCTATGGGATAAGAAAACGGGAAATATCTTATAGACTCTTTTAGCCACCACCGAATCAACAACCGAGGTAGAACCGAAAAAGGTTCTAACAACACTTTGGGGAGCATATCAAACTTCATGGTCACATAAGGTGTCACAAAGGACAAAGTAGCACTGGGATCTAACAAGGCATACACATCAATAAGAAAGACTTTTAACATACTGGTCACCACATTCGGGGAGCTCTCTTGGTCACCTAGGGATTGAAGAGCAGAAAAGTGGTTTTGCTTTGGGGCATTAGAGTTTGAACCATTTGGAGGAGCTTGTTTATCTTCTCTTCCCTTAAACTTGAGTATCAGACAATCTCTCATCTTGTGGCCACTCTTCCCGCAACCAAAACACCCATCCGTGCCAACTAGGCACTTGCCATCATGTTTTCTTCCACACTTTTCACAATTAGGCCAAGCTAGATAAGAACCACTACTATTACCTCCTTGATGTTTAGAGTTGGAAACCCTATCCTTGTTGACCCTTGGAGGAGCACTAGAGGAACCTTGGTAGGAAAACCTTTGTCTGAACCTTGGTCGACCTTGTCTTTCTGACCTATTATTGGAGAAGTTCCCATCACCAGTTCTATCTCTTTTCACCTCCCTATTTTTTTTCCTTGAGTTTTGATTCCTCGATTTGTTGGGCGTACACCATAAGACGTGAGATATCCATATCATGATAGAGCATTATCGTACGACATTCTTTTTCTACCTAGTCGAACATGCCCGTCAAAAACCTACTCATCTTATCCCTCAAATCTGCCACCATAGTTGGAGCATACTTTGACAATTGAGTGAACTTTAAGGCATACTCCTTCACGTTCATACTTCCTTGACAAAGGTTAATGAACTCTTCCACCTTAGCTTCCCTCAACTCTTGGGAAAAGAATCTATCAAGAAATGCTGATTTGAACGATTCCCGCTCTATCGGGCCCGCTCTTACAGGTCTCTCACCCTTCCACTGATCATACCATACTTGAGCCACATCTTTTAGTTGGTAGGCGGCTAAATCCGCCTTCTCTTCCAAAGATACCCCCATAATAGCAATCACTTTATAAACCTTATCAATGAACCTTTGAGGATCCTCTTCCATTTTGGAGCCATAAAATTTGGGAGGGTTCATTCGAGCAAAAATCCCTAACCCTTGAAGCAGCCAAATTCACATTAGGATTCACCGGAGTTACAACTTCTCTATTGGCTTGAGCCGCCAAAGCTTGGGCCAATATTTGAAAAGCCGATCTAACCTCCACATTAGACATAGCCAAAGGATCAATCGGAGCTTGAGGAGGAGCTCCTTGATTCACATTGTCCTCTTCCATCCTTCTAGCATAAGCCTTTCGTGTATTCATTTCCTAAAGACACAAAGAGAAGGATTAGGAAAGAGAAATCTTTTAAAGTTAAACTCTAAGGCACGACTTAGGAGTAATGAAGTAGTGAAATTTCCTAAACATCTTGTAGCCTCTCATTCATAAGTGTGGCGCGATTCACGTTCATGAACAAGACTCTACTAGACGTGGCTTATGAGACATCATCCTAGAATAATTCTAAACATTGTGCTCTGATTACCAAGTTTGTCGCGACCCAGGGGTACCCCCTAGATGTAACATGGCGTATAGAACCTTTAAGGACTCCATACAAGCAACTTAGCCTATCATAGCATAAGTACTACAACAGTAAGAGTAAAAACGCATTTCAAGTCTAATTTTTTTCATAAAATAAAAGCAGAAGTCTAGACTCTAAGTCTCAACATACCATCTATTACAATACTCGAAGTGAAAAGGGACACATCCCATACAACATAGTCCGAAAAGGAAATACAGGAAATGAACTACAATGAGATAAAATTTGTCCTTGAATCATGAGGACTCACCAACAAGCTAGGAGAATAAGCAATTCCAAGCTTTAGTAAAAATGATAATCACCTTGAGAATTGGACCCTACACTTGAGGAAAATGTAGGAAAAGTAGGCGTTAGTACAAAAATTCACCAAGTATGATAGCCATGCATAAAACATTGAAAACATGCTCAGAGGGATATTTTATTTGAATACATGCAATTTACTAAGTTTAATCATCATCATGAAAATAGTAGAAAAGCATCAGTCATAAACATAACCAATACATAGATCACCATAACATAAGAGGAACATATCATAAATATTCTCAAGCATACTTGCGCAATGTATGATTAAGACCCCATAAATCTCACCCATGCTAAGTAAAGCTTCTTGAGTAACCATAGTTCATAATTCATATTTTTGTTCATATTGTTATTGTTGTGGGAATAAGCCTTAACTGACATGAGACCATGTGATCTAACATGGAATGCAGTGACTCCCACACCGAAAAGGTTTCTTTACTTGCCTAAGGTAGAACCATACTCTTAGATTAGGTGGATCCACTAGTTAAATACCTATGAGGGCACATAGTTTATGGAATATGGAGATTGCTACTAGAAACTAGAACTCAACTAAGGTAGAAGGTCTCCATCTCATGATATATACTTTGGGAACCCGGACTCAACTAGTGTAGAAGGTCCCATTGGGAAGCCGGACTCAACTAGTGTAAAAGCTTTCATCCATATTCAATATCCATTCGGTGCTAAGCATTAATTCCCACGGAGTCCATCTTAAGTCTTGACTTAAGTTCATATTCATGGAAGAATGTCTTGACACTCCATCCAACATAATTCATAAGATATCTCATAGATCATGCGTGAGAATAACCTTTTAGTGTCCATGTCTTCATATAGATTCTATAGGTGAGAAAGCCTTTCAACCCTAGAATCAACACATTGTGAGAAAACCTTTCACATCATATCATAATCGTACATAAGTTTGTATATAAGGATACCCTTTCAACAACACAACAACTAGATCATAATCATATTCACTTCACTCTCAAAGTGTTCTTAAAGCATATACAAATACTTCATAAACATGCATAATATCATAATTTGCACCTTGAAGGATCGAAGCTCATATCGAATAAAAACTTCTAGAATTTAATACATTAGATATGGATATGAACATAATTCAAGTTACCCAATTACTACAAGCATAATCTCATAATATCCTTCTTTCATCCACAAACCCACATCACAAGATCATAATTGGGAAATATCAGGATTTCATGTGTTCTTGGGGACTTCAACATAAAGCCCATAATTAATTATCAATTCAATCATAATATAAAGTAATTCAAACATTAGAATCGTTTTTGAAAGGAACCCATGACTTTCGAATCAAACCCTAGGTTTTGGGGATTTCTATCTTTGAAATTGGGGTTTTTAAGGGGGTCCATGGATGAAAAACTACCATACCTTAGAAATGAAATCCAATGAATTTGAGAAGAAAAGCTTGCTTCTTGAAACCCTAACTCCAACTTTCTTCTTCTTCTTCCTTGAAGTTCTAGAGAGAGAATTTCTTTGGTGAGGATGAAGTTTTGGGAATAGTTTTGGGTTTTAGAAATAATGAGCTGATTGACATAATTTAGTGTTATAAAATCCTTATATAGGTGATCTAATTTAGTCTAAAATGACATCACTTAATATTAATTAAAACCAAAAAACCCCAAAGTGCCCCTAAACTAACTCCCAAAAATAATTTCTAGGTCACCACCCTACGGACCGTAGTTGGACCTACGGCCCATGTTGGTAAAGCATGGGTTGGGTTCAGAGAGCCTAATTTCGGGTACTTGACCTACGACCCCTCACCCACGGGCATGGATTGACCCACAAGGCATGGGTCCTACCGTGGTTTACTACTGTAGGGCAGTTTTCAGGGCCCTCCTTAAGGATGCATGATTGTTCCTTGGGGGTCGTACCTTGATGTTCTAACATAAAACCTTTAATTTTTAAGTACGGGTAGTTACATCCATGACTCTAACCCTCATGTTAAGCTCAAATTTTGCCTACTAATTTCCGGAGTATTACAAAAAGAGTAGAAAGATAGACTCAAGTCAGCTCCTATATTGACATTACCGGAAGGATCAGGTGGATTTGTGGTATATTATGATGCTTCAATGATCGTTCTTGGTTGTCTCCTGATGCAATATGTGAAAGTCATTTTTTATGCTTCAAGGCAACTGAAAAGGCATGAAAAGAATAATCTAACTCATGATTTGGAGCTAGCGGAAGTAGTGTTTATCTTAAATATTTGGAGGCATTACTTGTATGGTGTCAATGTACACGTGTTTACTGACCACAAAAGTTTTAAATAAGTTTTCACTCAAAAGGATTTGAATCTTCATCAAAGGATATGACTTGAGTTATTGAAGGATTATGACATGAGTGCCCTATATCACATATTAAGGCGAATGTGGATGAGAATTATGTTAGTTGGCTATCGATGTATAGTGTTGCTCATATTCAGAATGATAATAATAAGCTAGTTCATGATGTTCATAGGTTGGCCCCATTAGGTGCTCACTATGTTGATTCTAATTGAGATGGTGTGATTGTTTAGAATGGCTCAGAATCATCTCTCATGTTGGAGGTAAAGGAAATTATTAGTTGACTTGAAGAAGTCAATTTTTGAAAAAATCCATTGATGCATTCTCCCGAAGGGGATATGGTGCCCTTCAATATCAAGGTCAATTATGTGTTCCCATTGTTGATGATTTGAGAAAAAATATTTTGACAAAGGCTCACAGTTCTCGGTATTATATTCACCTGGGAGCCACTATGATGTACCGTAACTTGTGAGAAATCTATTAGTGGAATGGGATGATGAAGGATATTGTGGAATTTGTGGCTTAATGCCCGAACTGTCAACAAGTGAAAGTTGAGAATCAGAAACCTGATGGTCTGATTCTAGATACTAGCATTCCTATTTAGAAGTGGGATGATTTAAATATGGACTTCATTACGGGTTTACCTCATACTCGTTGGAAATTTGATTTGGTTTGGGTTATTGATGTTTATCGTCACCAACGACACTATCCTACGGTATGAGTGTCTACGATCGTCGATAATATAGTAACCCAACCAAGGGTTGGGGTCGTGTCCCAAGGGAGCGGTTTTGAGAATTAATAACCAATTAGAATTTCATTCAAGTTAGTCGTAGTTACAGACGTTTGCGATAAAAGACATAGTAAATTAAAAGGGGTTACACGAAAGTGTCAAATATCAAATGGGTGTTTTGTAACAAGTGTTAAAACAGCAAAATAAACAAGAAAATCAAGTATGGGGAAAGGTTCTTGGGATGTGACCGCAATACAAGTTGAGATAAATCGCTGGGTACATGCTTTCAATAGGAAATTTGTAGGACAATAGTGACTAGGCTAAGCTTTAAATGGAAATAAGTTCCCTCTCAGGCAACTTACCCCGTTTCAAATGCGTTCCTCTCGGACACCCATTTGCCGCATGAAGAGCAGCCTACGCCTTACCCCACTCACTCTCTCGAGCTAAGTGTTAGGATATGGGACTAGGGCTCACCCTGTCGGGCTGAACCTCATGTCGACCCACTCCTTAGGCCATCAGTCTAGTGGTTTTGGTTATGTGACCTCCCTCTCGAGCAAGACGAAAATACATGGGTGGCTTTGTATTTGCAACTACAAACCCTTTAGATTAAACCACAACCACTAGGTGAAATCACCATTAAAATACATCTAACCTATCAGCAAGCAAGACCCAACAAGAATATCAACCCATATTTGCTAAATCACACCCCAAGAATAGGGGTTTTTAGATACACATCAAGAAATAAGAAATTATACCTAACATGATAATGAAATCAACCGGGTATAAGAAATTAAACCTCGAATTAAGCAAAGGGAAGTGAATAGAGAAGACCCACTTCCAACTTGGGGAAGAAGAATTCCTTTCTTCAAGTCTCCACAAAACTCTCTCCAAACTTGAGAGAAAAATATTAGCTAGAGTATGTTCTAAAGTGAAAATAATAATAATAATTGTTCCACACTCAAATCTCCTATTCTAAATAGTATTTATAGTTTTCACAGGTTGTGCTACGGAGGATTGTTCGGCAACATTAGTCGAGATCGCCGATGAACTCGGTGATCCGCCCTTTGGTCAGCTCATCGCCTTCAGTGTCTTGCATTTAGCATCCTTGCATTCTGGATCATTGGGCGGTACAGTACTGCTTCGCGAAACTGATCGGCGACCCGCCGACTGCTCCTTTCCTCGCCTTTTGATCCACTTCTTTCAAGGCTTCGCGTACTGGAACGAAGGGCGGCTCAGGTGACTCGCCAAGTTAAACTCAGCGATCCGCAGAATTCCATTTCTTGTTCTTTTCATCCCTATTTTCTCCGTTTTGCGCCTAAGTGTCCATGCTTCCACTAAAACTTCAAATAACTGAAACTTCAGCATTTTAATCATGTATTGAGGTAAAATAAGCATTCAAGGACACTATTTTCATTAAAATAAAGCCCTAAATGAGTCCAATTTGTGGACTCATCAGTTATTGTTGACCGAATGACAAAATTAGGAAACGATAAGGTTGCATGGAGTGTCTTTCTCCATTATCTCCGATTGTGGTACTCAATTCACGTCCTACTTTTAGAAGTCATTTCAGAAAGGTCTTGGTACCCAAGTAAAACTAAGCACAACTTTCCACCCTCAAACCTATGGACAAGCCTAGCATACCATTCTGACTATATAAGATATGTTAAGAGCTTGGGTGATTGACTTCAAGGGTAATTAGGATGATCATTTACTGTTGATTGAGTTTGCTTATAATAATAGTGTTACGACCCAAGGGTACCCCCTAGATGTAACATGGCGTATAGAACCTCAAAGGACCCCATACAAGTCACTTAGCTTTCATAACATAAGAAATAGAAAAATTAGAGTAAAACAATAGTCTAAGTTCAATAGTTTTATAAAAGAAAAGCAGAAGTCTAAAACACTTGTCTCAGTATAGTCATCCAATACATTAGAATGAAATTGGGCATATCCCATACATCAAGTCCAAAAGCGAAATACATGAAAAAAAATGAAACAATAGAACCATCATCGAAGCATGAGGACTCACCAAAGCTCAGACTTTTTGAAATCAACCACTAGCCACGAAATTGAGAAACATGATTGTCGGACCCTACATTTGGGGAAATGTAGGAAAGAGTATGTGTTAATAAAAACCAATGTACCAAGTATGATAGCTGTGCATAAAACATTTAAATCAAGCTAAAAAGGCACATTTCATTTCCTGATATGCAAATGACCAAGCTAAAACATGATATAAAAGGGTTAGAAAACATCTTTAAAGCCTTTGAACACATATGAGATACTTCTTGAAGTAACCTTAGTTCATTATTAATGTGGGGAATTAGTCTTAACCGACATAGGAGATCATGTGAGCTATAACATGATCCCTCGGTGTCTCCCACACTGAAATGGGTTGTCCTACTTGCCAAGGTGAGGACCGTGAACTTCTAGCTTAGGTGGATCCACTATCTAAGGTGTATCTATACCAATATCCTATGGGGGCACATAGGTAAGGGATAAGGAGATTGCTACTAGAAACACGACCTCTACTAATAGGAGACCTTACATCTCAATATCCTCTCGGTTCTAAGCATAAATCCCACGAAATAGTCAATTCTTCTTGTTCTTATTATCCATGGAAAGGCACGCCATCTTACCAATTCAAGCTAAGTCATCATCCATTGAAAGGTATCTTTCAATAACCAATCCAAGCTAAGTTTCATTAGGATAGCTCTTAATCTTTGATTAAATTAGGTGAGAAGACCTTACAACCTTAGAACGCTTTATTATGTGAGAAAACATTTCACATCATGCTTTTATGTGTATATAAGAAAATACTTTCAATAAGACAACAACATCAACATCATCATCATTGATACTTTACTGAACACATCCTTAAAATATTTGCATAGATTTCATAAGAATATGCATAATTCCATAATTTACCTTTCAAGGTTCAGAACTCACTTTCAATCCTCAACCTTTAGAAAACATGAGTTAGATATGTACATTATCATAAATTCATGTAATTCTCTCAATACATGTTAGACTTCATAAAACTCTTCCTTTAAAATCAAAATCCCACATCATATGATCATAACTTGAAAACATGGGCTCATAGGGGAATCATCATAAATTATAGTATTTCATTTGTTTATGCATAAGAGATCATAATTCAATCATTTAAATCAATAATAAAAAGAACTCATGGCAATTGAAGAAAACCCTAACTCAATTGGGGAATTCTAACTTTGAAAATAGATGAATTTGGGAACCCCATAAATGGAAGGAATCCATGTATGAAAACTATCATACCTCAGAGCCAAATACTTATTTTCAAAGGTGAAAATGGAGGCTTTCCTTGAAATCCTAGGTTGAACCCCTCTTCTTCTTCAAGTTTCTAGAGAGAGAAATATTTTTGAGAGGAGAATTGATCTTCTTTTGTGATTTTGGAAGAATGACTTGAATGGGCTGAATTTGGGGGTTAAAATACTTATATAGGGGTCTTAGTAGAGGATAAACCGACCTAGTATAGGAATAAAATAATTAGGAAAAGAGCCAACTACCCCTAGAGTTAACTGCCGACCTCCCACTTACTGACCCCAATCGACGGACCCCGGTCTGACCTACGGCCTATCCTGGTGGACCGTCGATGGAGGTCAGAAAGTTGGAATTAGGGACTTGGACCACGGGCCTCAACTACGAACCATGGTTCCACCAACGGTCTGTTGGTTTGGGCCGTAGTTCTAACTATTTAACCCACATTCTGGGTCCCCTTCCATGGACCACACCTATGATCCGTGGTCCCATCCATAAGTCGTGGGTGGCCCTCGTGGATGGCACTTGCAGTTTCCTGAAAACTGCTATTTGGCCCTTATTCGAATACGGGGTGTTACAATATCTCCCCCTTAGGACCATTTGTCCTCGAATGAGATTCAAGCTAGTACAAAAAGAGAAGGAGTGGAACTAACAACCCAACCAACAATGCAATGCATATAACCAAGGAGGAACTATCGACTCCAAGGTAGGACGTTATCAAAAAATCATAAGAGGGATGAAATTAAGTCTACCAGCCCATTATGCATGCAATGCACAAATCCGAGGATGAAATATCGACTCTAAGCTAACATCATACTCAAATGCATATATCCGAGAAGGAAATATCAACTCCAAGCTAAAGGCATGATCATAACATCATATCAAGTAGTCTACATGCAATTCATACTCATGTGCACATAAACACGTAAGAGTCAATTAAACAAACTCATTTTCTCAAAACTTGAACTTTTCATAAATCATGCATAGTAAGGAAATCATGGAAACACATAAGACACATGACTCCAAAAGTAAAGAACAAACCATGAGAAACTCATTACCTCGAGCCAGAGTAGGAGTACAAGGAAAGAGATGAGGGTATCGGGACAATTTATCGGCCTAGGCCTCCCAAGTAGCATCCTCAACTAAGTCATTCCTCCACAATACTTTTACGTAAGCTACTTCCTTATTTCTCAACCTCTTGACTTACGGGTCCAAAATCTCAACCAAAACTTCCTCATAAGAAAGATTCTCCTTAACTCCCAACCCTTCTAAGGAAACTATGGATGTCGGATCACCAACACATTTCTTCAACATAGAGACATGGAAAACTGGATGCACCAATTCCAACTCATTTGGCAAATCTAGTTCATAAGCAACCTGACCAAGACGTCTCAAAATCTAATATGGGCCTACATATCGGGGACTAAGTTTCCCTTTCTTACCAAACCTCATTACATCCTTCATGGGTGAAATTTTAAAGAAAACCCAATCATGAACATCAAACTCAAGATTTTTTCTTCTTATATCGACATATGACTTTTGTCGACTTTGAGACGTTTTCAACCTTCTCTAATAAGTCGAACTTTCTTTATGGCCTCATGTACCAACTCAGGACCTATTAGGGCAACTTCACCCACCTCAAACCATTATATAGGAGATCAACACCTCCTACCATACAATGCCTCAAATGGAGCCATACCAATACTCGAGTGATAGCTATTGTTATAAGCAAACTAAATCAATGGAAAATGGTCATCCCAACTGCCCTTAAAATTAATCACGCAAGCCCTTAACATATCTTCCAAAGTTTGGATAGTTCGCTCCATTTGGCCATCGGTTTGGGGATGAAAGGTCGTACTAAGCTTAATACGAGTACCAAGACCCTTTTGGAATAACTTACAAAACTAAGAAGTGAATTAGGTTCCACGATCTGAAATAATGGACAAAGGCACTCCATGCAACTTTACCATTTCTCTCAAGTATAACTTGTTATAGTCCTCCGCCGTATAGGAAACCTTAACGGGAAAGAGATGAGCCCATTTCGTCATCTGATCTACTATCACCCAAATTGAATCATGTTGTCACCGGGTGCGAGGCAAACCAACAATAAAATCCATATTCACATCTTCCCACTTCCAAGTAGGAATGCTAATGTCTTGGGATAAACCTCTTGGTTTCTGATTCTCAACTTTCACTTGTTGACAATTAGGACACTTAGTCACAAATTCTGCAATATCCTTCTTCATCCCATTCCACCAATAGACCTCCCGCAAATCACAGTACATCTTGGTGGATCCTGGGTGAAAGGAATACCGCGAACTATGGGTTTCTGAGAAGATATGTTCCATCAAGTCATCAGCATTTGGAACACACAAACGACCTTGATATCTAAGTACCCCATCTCCCCCTTGGAAGAAAGCCTCAATGGGTTTCTTAAGCACCACTTTTTTTAAGTAGACCAATATATAATCAAGACCTTGCTTGGCTTTCACATCCTCCACTAAAGACGATTCTCAACTATTGTGGATTATCACACCCTTGGTAGAGTCCACTAACTGAACACTCAATCGGGCCAATCTATAAACATCTCTAACTAACTCTTTCTTTTCTTCTTCAATATGAGCAACAGTGCCCATAGAAAACCGACTAAGAGCATGCGCTACCACATTTGCCTTTCCGAGGTGATAGAGAACATTCATGTCATAAGCTTTCAATAACTCAGCCACCTCATTTGGCAAAGATTTAGATCTTTCTGATTAAACACATATTGCAAACTCTTGTGGTCGGTAAACACATCTACATGCACACCATACAAATAATGCCTTCATATCTTTAAGGCAAAAACAACCACTACTAGTTCAAGCTCATGGGTAAGATAATTCTTCTCATGAATCATAAGGTGCCTTAGGGCCTAGGCAATAACTCTCCCATTTTGCATAAGCACACACCCTAGCCCAATTCTCGAGTCATCACAATAAACAACAAAGTATATGTCCCTTCCGGTAAAGTCAACACCAGAGCGGAAGTAAGTTTATCTTTCAACTCTTGGAAATCCTTCTCAAACTTTTTGGACCATATGAACTTAGCCTTCTTTTGAGTCAAAGTCATCAACGGAGAGGCAATTAAAGAGAATCCCTCAACAAACCTTCTATAGTAACCGGTTAAACCCAAGAAACTTCTAATATCCGAAGGAGTTAGAGGTCTAGGCCAATTTTTGACCGCATGCATCTTCTTTGGATCTATCTCAATACCCTTACTTGAAACAATATGGCCGAGGAAAGCTACGAACCTTAGCCAAAATTCACACTTACTAAACTTCGCAAAGAGTTATCGGTCCTTCAGAATTTGCAACACGATCCTCAAATGATCAATATGCTCATTCTCACTTCTCGAATAGATGAGTACATCATCGATGAACAGAATCACAAACATGTAAAGGTATTGTCTAAACACCATATTCATCAAATCCATAAATGCCGCCGGAGTATTAGTCAACCAAAATGACATTACCAAAAACCCATAATAAAGCCATTTTCGGAATACCATCTTTCTTCACCCTCAATTGGTGGTATCCCGATCTAAGGTCAATCTTGGAAAAGTAAATTTCTCCTTGAAGTTGATCAAATAAATCATCTATCCTTGGAAGAGCATACTTATTCTTAATGGTCACCTTTTTCAACTGACGATAGTCAAGACATATATGAAGGGAACCATCTTTCTTTCTAACAAACAAAACTGGAGCACTCCATAGAGAGATACTCGGTCGGATGAAACCATTATCCAACAAATCATTCAATTGTTCCTTCAACTCCTTAAGTTCTGCCGGAGCCATACGGTAAGGAGGAATAGAAATAGGTTGCATATTTGTGAGAAGGTCAATACCTAAGTCGATTTCCCTCTCGGGCGGAATACTAGGTAAGTCATCTGGGAACACTTTGGGAAACTCATTTACAACAGGGACCGACTCGAGAGTAGGGGTTTCAAAATTTACATCCCTCACCCTAACTAGATGGTAAAATGCAACCCTTAGAAATTATCTTTCTAGCTATAAGACAAGAGACAAATTGACCATTAAGCATAGAATTTCCCCCTTTCCATTCAAGGGCAGGTTCATTCGGGGACTAAAACTTGACTACACGGATTCTAAAGTCAATAGAAGCATAACATGAGTGCAGCCAATCCATCCCAAGTATAACATCAAAATTTAGCATATCAAGCTCTACCAAGTCAACCAGAGTAACTCTATGGGACAAGGAAATGGGACACTTTCTATAGACCTTCTTAGCCATAGTAAAATCACCAACGGGAGTAGAGACAGAAAAAGGATCTAACAACACATCTGGAAGAACATCAAACCTCATAGCCACATATGGCATCACAAAAGCCAAGGTAGCACCGGGATCAAGTAAAGCATAAACATCAAGTTGAAAAACTTTCAACATACTGGTAACCACATCGGGAGAACCCTCTTGTTCACCACGAGTCTGAAGTGCATAAAATCTATTTTACTTAGGAACATTGGGACCCGAACCACTAGGAGGAGCTTTCTTGCCCTCTCTTTCTTTAGCCATAAGTATCGGGCAATCCCTCATTTTATGACCACTCTTACCACAACTAAAGCAACCATCTGTCTCGGCTAGGCACTTACCTTCGTGCTTCTTTTCACATCTAGTACAAACAGACATAGGCAATGAAGACCCACTACCTTTACCTCCTTGAGGCTTAGGGTTAGACACCCTATCTTTGTTGAACTTAGGATGAGCATTGGAGGAACCTTGATCGGAAAACATTTGTCGAAATCTAGGACGACCATGTCCATCAGACCTTGCATGAGAGAAATTACCATCACCGATCTTAGCCCTTTTTACTTCTACATACTTTTCCTTAAGTTTCTCCTCTTTGATCTGTTGTGCATGAACTATGAGATAAGAGATGTCCAGGTAATTAATGAGCATGGCGGTACGACACTCTTTTACCACCATTTCAGACACATCCAAAACGAACTTACTCATCCTTGCCCTTGAATCGGCAGCCATTGTTGGAGCATATTTAAACAATTGTCTGAACTTTAGAGCATATTCCCTTACACTCATACTTCCTTGAAGAAGTTTAATAAACTCAAGCACCTTGGCTTCCCTCATCTCAAGGGGAAAGAACCTATCAAGAAAAGCAGCCTTAAACTTCTTTCAATCAAGAGGACTCGCATCTTTCAGTCTCTCTTCTTTCCAGTAATGGTTGAACCAAGTTTGAGAAACACCTTTTAGTTGATAAGCGGCCAACTCCACCTTTTCCACCAGCGTCACTCTCATAATCATTAAGACCTTATAAACTTCATCAATGAACTCTTGAGGATCTTCCTCAACCCTAGAATCATGAAACTCCGGAGGATTTATCCTAGTGAAGTCCATCACTCTAGATGCCGTCATACTCACATTTGGGCTTACGGGAACCGCAACCTCCCTATTGTATTGGACCGTCATGGCTTGCGCCAACACTTGAAAAATAGCCCTAAACTTTACATTGGTCACTTGCTCAGCCAAAGGATCAACCATAACTTGAGGAGCTTCATGTTTCGTATTCTCCCTCACATTCCTTCTAGCATAAGCTCTTCGAGAGCATCGGATAAGGATTAGGAGAGAGACCTAATAGAGTTAAACTCTATCCCAAGACTTTAGAATAATGAAAGAAGTAGAGTTTCCTAAACATTTTGTAGCCTCTCTTTCGTAAATATGGCGCGCTTCACACTCATGAACAAGACTATACTCAACGTGGCTTATGAGACATCCTATGACCATTCTAAACCTTGTGCTCTAATTACCAAGTTTGTCACGACCCAAGGGTACCCCCTAGATGTAACATGGCATATAAAACCCCGAAGGACCCCATACAAGCCACTTAAATTTCATAACATAAGAAATAGAACAATTAGAGTAAAACAATAGTCCAAGTCCAATAGTTTTATAAAAGAAAAGCGGAAGTCTAAAAGACTTGTCTCAGTATAGCCATCTAGTACAATAGAATGAAATTGGGCCTAGCCCATACATCATGTCCAAAAGTGAAATACATGAAGAAAACTGAAACAATAGAATATGTCATGCCTCGAGGATACCCCCTGGACGTAAACACAGGACCTAGGATTACGAGTAACCCCAAGTTAACCGTGAGCTGGCATATCATAAGCATACTAAAAGATTACTGAATAAATATACTATGCAGAAGCTTAAACAGTGATAACTAAAAGTGGGGAATAAGCAATACTAATCTGAATATATATAAGACTATGAATTTAATAACAACTGGAGGATCAAACTCAAAACTAAAATTGAATCTAGTACTATGTCTGAAAAAACCTCGAACTGACTAAAGTTTTGGGGACATTCCCCCAGCTAACTCTAGCAAAACTGAAAACTGAATAAAAATACTAAAGTGTAAAGCATGTCCTATTGTCCTCGAAGTATGAGGACTCACCACTGAATCTGTTGAACTGGAGATTGGGAACCGATCTATGCATGATCTGGATGCCAAGTACCTGAACCTACATCATGAAAGGATGTAGCGCAGAGTATGTGTTAGTACTTGGAATGTACTGAGCATGCAGGATATAGAGTATAGCTGAATAAAATATATAACTGAACAAAGCATACTGAGAAATAACATAATCTGAACTTAATGTAAATGCTGAAATATACTGAAGGCTGAGCTAAATGCAATTACCAAGTACTAATCATAAACATGGCATACTGAGACTGAATGTTGAAATATAACTTAAGACCTGGTCAAATGCACTGAAGTCTGACTATGGGAGCTACTATTAACCGACATAAAACCACGTGAGCTAAACGTGGAGTCGGATGTATACGCTCCATCGAGAGGACCCAATATACCTTGCCAGAGGTATAAAGACATGATTGTTTGATGTATACACCCCATCGATAGGACCCAATATACCTTGCCAGGGGTATAAAGGCATGAATGGTGTGATCATTAAAGTTGATGCCCAACAGAGGGGACTTATAAACCTATGGGGGCACGTAGTTCTGGGACTATGAGGGTACGTTGAACCCTAGTCCAACTCATCTAAGCCTACTCCCAAATAGAATGTGTATGACACAACAAAACTGAAATACTAGATAGCTCAATGTTCTGACATGCAAATTTGAGAATGCAACATTTAAATACTGACAATGAAACATTCTTAACTGGAGCATGTATATCTGTTTAAACTGACCTAGCAAGTGCAATTCATGAACTAAGACAATATACACCACTAGGGTTCTGAATATCATACAAATAACTAACCAGCAATTTCACGAAAACATGATAATCTGATTAGGAATACTATAATAGTTAAATCACAACAATTTTGCAAGGTTTTGTAAACCCTAAGTCTAAACATGATATAGAGAATCAAGAATCTGACTGAATTCTAGGGACCTAGTGGATCAAAGGAACCCAGTAGTGAAATCCCACATACCTGGTGATGAAATTCACGGACAAATCTTGCGATTTTGGGGCTGGAACCGAAGAAAACTTGTTGCATTCTTGGAAGGGTTTGGTCAACTTTTCCTCTTCTTTTTGCTCCAAGTTTGGATGATTTTTGGTGAATAAAGGTTATGGGTATGTATGACTAAGTTATTAGACTTATTCTGAGTAAAATGACGTAGTTTAGGCATCAAACGACGTAGTTTAAGTGCCCAATGCATAGGGGAAAGGACCAAAATGACCCTCAATTAATTTTGGTGAAGCCCATCCATGGAGGGAATAACGGTCCGTCGTTTGACCTACCGGCTATCATTTGGGTTCGTCGTTCATGATCAGCCCGACAGGGCTTCATTAAAATGAGCATAACTTTTTACTCGAAGATGGGATTTTAGCAAACTCGGTGATGTTGGAAAGAGGATTCAATTATCTATCATTTGGTAGGTCATGGGACACCTAATTCATTTTGTGCTAAGGGTTATGACCATTCGAAGTTGACCCAACAGTAATTTCCCTCCAACTAGTTGCTAACCCTCACCTACAGTTCGTAGGTCCAACCACAGACAGTACTGGTCGATTGTGGGTGGGATCAAAGACTATAAAGATTTAGGCCTTAACGATGGAACCCCACCATCGGTCTGTGGTCCCATCTACGGTCTGTGGGTGGTTCCATCTTTTCTGAAAACTAGAATTTTTCTTCATTTTTAGATCTGAGGTGTTACAGAATCCTTCCTCGAAGAATGAGGACTCACCAAAGCTCAGAAATATCAAAATCAACCACTAGTCACGAAATTGAGAAACTTGACTGTCACACTATACATTTGGGGAAATGTAGGCAAGAGTATGTGTTAGTAAAAACAATGTACCAAGTTTGATAGCTATGCATAAAACATTTAAATCACTCTAAAAGGATATTTCATTTCATGACATGCAATTGACCAAGCTAAAACATGATATAAAAGGGTTAGAAAACATAAATCATAAAACTATGGTCAATGCAAGCTAATCATCTTTAAAGCCTTTGAACAAATATGAGATACTTCTTGAAGTAACCTTAGTTCATTATTAATGCGGGGAATTAGCCTTAATCGACATAGAGACCATGTGAGCTATAACATGATCCTCCGGTGTCTCCCACACTGAAAAAGTTTGTCCTACTTGGTAAGATAAGGACCATGAACTTCTAGCTTAGGTAGATCCACTAGGTAAGGTCTATATATACAAACATCCTATGGGGGCACATAGGTAAGGGATAAGGATATTGCTATTAGAAACATCCTCTACTAATGAGAGAGGTTCCATCTCAATATCCTCTCGGTGTTAAGCTAAATCTCACGGAATAGTCAATTCTTCTTGTTCTTATTATCCATGGAAAGGCACGCCATCTTACCAATCCAAGCTAAGTCATCATCCATGGAAAGGTATCTTTCAATAACCAATCCAAGCAAAGTTTCATTAGGATAGCTCTTAATCTTTGACTCAATTAGGTAAGAAGACCTTTTAACCTTAGAACCCTTTATTATGTGAGAAAACCTTTCACATCATGCTTTTATGTGTATATGAGAAAAGCCTTTCAATAACACATCAACATCATCATCATTTATACTTTACTCTCAAAGCATCCTTAAAACATTTGCATATATTTCATAAGAATATGCATTATTCCATAATTTACCTTTCAAGGTACAAAACCCACTTTCAATCCTCAACCTCTAGAAAACATGGGTTAGATATGGATTTCATCATAAATTCATGTAATTCTCTCAATACATGCTAGATTTCATAAAACTCTTCCCTTATAATCAAAATCCCAGATCATATGATCATAACTTGAAAACATTGGGGAAAACATGGGTTCATTGGGGAATCATCATAAAATTATAGTATTTCATCTATTCATGCATAAGAGATCATAATTCAATCATTTAAATCAATAATCAAAAAAACTCATGGCAATTGAAGAAAACCCTAACTCATTTGGGGAATTCTAACTTTGAAAATAAAGGAATTTGGGAACCCCATGAACGGAAGGAATCCATGGATGAAAACTACCGTACCTCAAAGCCAAATGCTTATCTTCAATAGTGAAATTGGAAGCTTTCCTTGAAACCCTAGGTTGAACCCTTCTTCTTCTTCAAGTTTCGAGAGAAAAAATATATTGGAGAGGAGAATTGATCTTCTTTTGTGATTTTGGAAGAATGACTTGAATGGGTTGAATTTGGGGGGGTTAAAATACTTATATAGGGGTCTTAGTGAAGGGAAGAACGACGTAGCATAGGAATAAAATAATTAGGAAACCACCCAACTGCCCCTAGACTTAACTGCCGACCTCCCACTTACGGACCCCAGTCGACGGACAGTGGATGACCTACGGCCCATCATGGTGGACCGTCGATGGAGATTAAAAAGTTGGAATTGGGGCCTTGGACCACAGGCCTCAACCACGAACTGTGGTCCAACCAACGGTCCATTGGTTTGGGCCGTGGTTCTAACTGTTCAACCCATATTCTGGGTGCCCTTTCACGGACCACATCTATGGTTCATGGTCCTATCCACGGGCCATGGGTAGCCCTCGTGGCTTGCACCTGCAATTTCCTGAAAACTGCTATTTGGCCCTTTTTTGAATTCGAGGTGTTACAATTAGTTATCATTCTAGCATTGGGATGGCAGTGTTTGAGGCTCTCTATGGTAGGAGGTGTAGGTATCATATTGGTTGGTTCACTACTAAAAAACTGCCAAAAAAAGATGAAAAAAAGGGATGGACTGCGTCGCTTTTTTGGCCAAAAGCGACGCAGTCAATCTCGTCGCTTTTTTGCTCGACGCTTTTCCAAAAGCGTCGCTTTTATTTCATTTTTAAAAAAATGTTTTGAAGAATGCGATGCTGTCCGTTGCTTTTTTTTATTTTATTTTATTTTATTTTAAAAAATAGACGAAGTCTGTCACTTTAATTAATTTTTAATTTTTTTAGAATCTTGAAAAGCGACGGATAATGAGATGCCGTCCGTCGCTTTTATGGAAGTAAAATTTCAAAAATCCAGAAAAGTGATTAACTAAAGGACCCTGTCCGTCGCTTTTCTGGGTTTAAGAAATATAAAATTAAAAAAACGACGGACTAAAGGACCCTGTCCGTCGCTTTTCTGGGTTTTGAAAAAAATAAAATCCAGAAAAGCGACGGACAAAACCACCCTGTATGTCGCTTTTCTACAATTTTTTTTATAGTAGAAACTGCCAGTTTCTGCTGCTTTGTGCTACCCACCTGCAAAAGCAATTCAATTCAATTCAGCCCCAATCGAACATAAAACATTATAAAGAAGCTACAAAAAATATAAAACAACAAACTTAAATTAACATTCAAAAATATCTAATTCATAATTTAAAGACTTATAAAGTCTTTCAAAATTCATTTTAAAATTACAAAAAAATTGTTTCAAAATTACAAATAGTTCATAAAGACTATATTTTATCAAGATTTCTAATGTTCAACCTAATAATTAGTTCATAAATTCTATAAATCAAGATTTCTAAAGTTCACAACCTAAAGTTTAAAATCCTACAATAATTCAAGATTTCTAAAGTTCACAACTTAAAGTTCTAAAATCCCACAATAATTCAGGATTTCTAAAGTTCACAACCTAAAGTTCTAAAATCCTAAAATAATTCAAGATTTCTAAAGTTCACAACCTAAAGTTCTAAAATCCCACAATAATTCAAGTTCTCTAAAGTTCACAACTTAAAGTTCTAAAATCCTACAAAAATTCAAGTTTTCTAAAATTCACTACTTAAAGTTCTAAAATTCTACAATAATTCAAGATTTCTAACGTTTCACAACCTAAAGTTCTAAAATCCTCCAAAAATTCAAGTTCTCTAAAGTTCACAACTTAAAGTTCTAAAATCCTACAATAATTCAAGATTTCTAACGTTCACAATCTTATAAAGTTCTAAAATCCTACAAAAATTCAAGTTCTCTAAAGTTCAAGTTCTAAAATCCTACAATAATACAAGATTTCTAAAGTTCACAACCTAAAGTTCTAAAATCCTACAATAATTCAAGATTTCTAAAGTTCACAACCTAAAGTTTCAAATCCTACAATAATTCAAGATTTCTAAAGTTCACAACTTAACGTTCTAAAATTCCACAATAATTCAAGATTTCTAAAGTTCACAACCTAAATTTCTAGAATCCTACAATAATTCAAAGAGTTCTAAACTTCACAACCTAAAGTTCTAAAACCCTACAAAAATTCAAGCTCTCTAAAGTTCACCACCTAAAGTTCTAAAATCCTACAAAAATTCATGTTCTATAAAGTTCACAATTTAAAGGTTTAAAATCCTACAAAAATTCAAGTTCTCTAAAATTCACAACTTAAAGTTCTAAACTTCTAGAATAATTCAAGAATTATAACATTTCACAACTTAAAGTTCTAAAATCCTACAAAAATCAAGTTCTCTAAGGTTTACAACTTAAAGTTCTAAAATCCTACAATAATTTAAGATTCCTAACGTTCACAATCTTATGAAGTTCTAAAATCCTACAAAAAATCAAGTTCTCTAAAGTTCACACCTTTAAGTTCTAAAATCCTACAATAATTCAAGATTTCTAAAGTTCACAACCAAAAGTTTAAAATCTTACAATAATTCAAGACTTCTAAAGTTCACAACTTAAAGTTCAAAAATCCCACAATAATTCAAGATTTCTAAAGTTCACAACCTAAAGTTCTAAAATTCTACAATAATTCAAGATTTCTAAAGTTCACAACCTAATTAAAGCTCTAAAATCCTACAAAAATTCAAGTTCATATCTAATTTCTAGAATTTCTAAGTTCAAGAATTTCCAAGTTCAAGAATTTCTAGGTTCAAGAATATAATTCAAGTAACCCAATTTTGAACAACAATATAGTATATATATATATATATATATAAGCACAAATACAATGACAAATTGAAAAATTCCACTAATCTCTAACTTCTAGCTTCTAATTATTTGTTAGTTCTAACTTCTAATACTTAATTTACATTCATATTTAAAAATCCCCAATTTTTCTAACTTCAACTTTTAAACTTACTAAATTCAAGAACTTCTAAGTTGGAAAATTCAACTAATCTAATTTCAACTTTCATATACTATCCAATATTTTTCTAACTTCAAAGTAATCTAACTTTCATATACAATTGAATGTTTTTCTAACTTCAACCGTCAAACATACTAAATTCAAAAATTTCAAAGTTGGAAAATGCAACTAATCTAACTTCTAACTTTATAACTTCTAACTTCTAATTATTTGTTAGTTCTATCTTCTAATACTCAATTCACAATCATATTTTTAAAAAACTCAATTTAGAAGAAAACCCTAAAATCAAAAATCCCCAATTCTCTACCTAACTAACAATAATCAAATATACAAATTAACAATTTAAAAACAAAATTCATCAAACTAAAACAATATAATAATTTATAACAAATCAAATATTACTAGAATTGAATAAAAAAAACTAAAATTAAACCCTAACCTTAACAAGCTAAGGAAAAGAGGCAGTGGGGACGACGGGTGGCGGCACCGATGGGTCAAGGCAGCAACGAGACTAATGCTCAAGGAGAGAAGGGTGGTGGTGGCGTGGGGTGGCGTGGGACAGCGGCGGCGGTGGAGTGGGGTGGCGTGGGACAGCGGCGGCGGCGCAACAGTTTGGTTTTAGAGAGAAGAGAGAGAAAGAGAGATGGGAAAATAGGGGAAAACCCCATTTTTTGGTTCAACATAATTTAAAAAAAGCGACAGAAAACGTCTCTTTGTCCGTAACTTTTTTTAAAATATTTGACCAAAATTTTGACTAAAAAGCGACGAACTAAGAGACGCTGTCCGTCACTTTTTTGAAATGTTTGACTAGATATTTTGACAAAAAAGCGACGGACTAAGAGATGCCGTCCATTGCTTTTAAAAAAAACTAATTAATAAAATAAAATAAATTAAAAACAATGGACAGCGTGGTTATTGTTTAATTTATAAATAATTATTTTTATTAAAAAGCGACGGACGACGTCTCTATATATATTAAATAAATAATTATTAATTAATTATATATATATATTTAGCGCAAAAAATCCGCGAAAAAAAGTGATGGACTAAGAGATGTCATCTGTCGCTTTTCTGTCCATTGTTTTTTAGTAGTGGTTTAAAGTTGGTGAGATCACTTTGATAGGGCCCAAGTTTGTGCATGAAGTTATGAAAAAGGTTCTACTCATTCACGAAAAGTTGAAAATAGTTCAAAGTCGACAAAAGACATATGTCAATGTTAGAAGAAGAGAGCTTGAGTTTCAAGTTAATGATTGGGTCTTCTTAAAAATATCACCCATGAAGGGTGTGATAAGATTTAGAAAGAAACAGACACTTAGTCCATGTTATGTGGGCCTTTATCATATTTTGAGGTGTGTTGGCAAAGTTGGCTATGAACTTGAGTTGCCTAATGATTTAGCATTGGTACATCTAGTATTCCACGTCTCCTTCTTGAAACATTTTGTTGGAGATTCGACATCCATAGTGCCTTTGGAAGGTTTGAGAGTTAAAGAAAATCTTTCCTATTGTGACGACCCGAGTCTACACCCTGGACGTGGCCGGCACTCGAAGACCATTGTTGGTCCCCAAGTGAACCCTCATCATGGCTGACTACAAGCGGAAGACTAACTTAAGCATGCAAAAACTTAAAACTGAATAAAATTCAATAAACTCAACTTTTCAAAACCTCAACTCAAATGAACAACTTAGAATAAAATAATATATTCAACTTGCCATAAAATAGGCAACTTGATTCTTTAAAACATTTAATAAAATAAATGAATAATACAGACTTATCAACTATATTGACTATCTATGAAGCCTCTAACTGATAAAGATGGAAGTCGGGACAAGACCCACGACATCCTGACTGAACTGAAAAGTAAATGAAATCCTCCAAAAGCAAGGAGGCTCACCATAGCTAACTCGAACTCTCGGATGTATCAACGAAGCTCCTGTTGATGATCCTGAATACCTGTGTCTGCATCATGAGAAGATGCAGGCCAAATGGCTCAGTACGTGGAATGTACGAGCATGTAAGGGGAATTCTAAAGCATAACATAAGCTTGAAAGAAACTAAAGAACTTACCTGGCTCAACTCAACTCAACATAACTGAACTCATTTCAATATAAAGCAGTTTAAAACAAGTGCAATATAAACAAAAAGGAAAATTGTTTAAAACATGATGTTAACTCATAATCATAGTATCATAAAAGACATATCATGCTCCCTCTCAAAGTCTACTCGTGCAATGCATGAATGAAGTCCCATACCCCCATTCATACTAAGCAGAACCCCTTGAGGAACCATGAAAATACTGATGTGAGAGTTTCTCTAACCGATAACCAACACTTAAGAACTATAGTGATGATACAAAGTTATTAGCCCCACGCTGCCTGGGCCATCCTATACCTTGTCGTGGTATAGGACCTGAACTATTAAGTGGATCCTCTAGTCTATGCGAAAAGGATTCATCTAAAAAGTATGACCCTTTTCTACCCATGCTGGCTACATGGTTTATGGAGACTTGAGTTAATGTGAACTCGCATCCCCATATTGGTGCTCAATACTACTCCCAAAAATATAATAGTATATTAGCTCTTTATGTTTAAAAACATACTTCTTCTGTGATTTGAGATTAGTGCTCAAAAACTTAGCTCAAAGGCTATCTTGGAAATCAAATTTTCTTCTCTTACTTCATTTTGAAAGCGATTACTCTTTTCTGAAAACTAGCTTGAAGGCTCTTTGGAAATCTCAGTTTCCGTTCTTATTTAAATGTGAAAACATTTTAAATCTCTTTGGGAATACTTAGTCCCCATATACTTTTTGAAGAAAAGAACTTCAACTTTACTCTTTACTGAACTCAAAACTTAAGTCTTAAAACAACGTTAAAACGTTTGTAAAAGACTTCTTAAAATATGGTTCAGGCCGAATTATGTACATGAACGACTCAATGCAAGGTTTTCAATAACCATAGATAGAGCTCAAATACTTATAACTCAAGAACTTCAATAATACTACTCATTTCAAGAATGCTCTACTCAGAGTTCATGCGGAATTATAAGCATGAACTACTCAACTCAATGACTCAAAGATACTTCTCATCTCAAAACTCTTCGACTTATAATATTCATGCGAAATTATGAGCATGAAATATTCAACTCGAGGACTCAAAGATACTTCTCAAAAGGGATTAGGAACTCAACACTTAAAAGCTTAGAACTTGAAGATACCACTTTTCTGAAATATGCTCAACTTACGAAGTTCATGCAAAATTATGGGCATGAAACAACTCGACTCGATGGGCTACATAACTATATGGAACACATGTATACGACTCTTCTTATTCTTTGACTTACTTCCTCAAAACTTAGTTCAAATCGATAGTTGATCTCAAAGGATTCACAATTGAACTCAAAGGCTTTCTTGAACTCTACTTTTAACTCTCTCTTGAATGTGAATTATGAATTCAAGAGTTATAGTTCACGATAAGAAAGATCTCATGATGACAAGGTAGACTCATGAATACATTATTCTCACTCTCATACTCACTTGCTCGAGTCTTGAAACAAGTTATTAGAATTTGTAGAAGACTCCTTAAAAAGATAAAAAGAGATTTTTTGAAAAATGTTCGAAAGAACTCTCAAGACTTGACTATCAACTCTACCTTGAATGTGATTTATAGATTCAAGGTTGTGACTTGTGATAGGAAAGGTCTCATGATGTTTAGGAATGATTGTTGATAGCTAAACATGAGAAAAGTCACGAAATCACAGTCTTGGAACAAGTCCGCGACACGGAGATGGTTTAAAATAATACTTCGTGAAATTAAAGTTTGAGACAGAGGAGTCCGCGTCCTAACCACGACGCGGAGCAAATTTTAGCTCACTGGGGGAGCAAGTCCGCGACGCGGACTTGCGTGCCAGATCGCACTCGACTTTCTCCTTCTTCGTTTCCCAGCCCCAATTCACCTAAATTCGATTCTTTTTCTCAATCTCTCTTTAGATTTAGATACCCAGCACATGTACACTAAAATCTAACTCTAACCACTCTATAAATCGACACATTAACCTCAAGAACTCCTCAACCTCAACCCAATTCAAGAATGGAAACAAATTCATGAATACATAACAAGAATATCAAAGCTTCATCTTTTAGAACGAATTTAAAGCTAAAATTAACATGATTGGTGTGTGGGTGAACAAACCCAACACTATGGAAGCTTAAATACCTGAAAGAACCATCTTCTTGAAGGACTTGAAGGAAAATCTTGAAAGATGAATCCTAGTCTTAGCGTTTCTTGAATCCCCTGAGCGTAGAATCTTTGGAGTGGAAGATAGGGTTTTGATTTAAGAAAAACTGATTTTCTACACATTTAGGGAAATTTAGATGACCTCCTAAGGGTTTTTAGGACTAAAATACCCTTAAAGAAATAAATAAAATGAGCTGGGAGTCGGAATAATTTTCCACCAGGCAGTGAGGTCCGTATTGGCTCCGCATCGTGGAGCTGCTGCCAGGTTTGCGCGACGTTAGTAAATCCGTCATAACTTTTTACTCAGAGCTTGGAATTGAGCAAACTCGGTGGTGCTGGAAAGATGACTCGAAGGGCTTTAATTATATATATTGTAGCTCACTAAATCATCCTTTACTAGGATTTATGATCGTTTGAAGTTGACCCAAAACTTAAGAAAAACTTAGGAATGACTTGAATGCTTTTCTCTTTAGTTCTTCTTGGAACTCAAGGTGCTACATCTAGTGACCTCAATACTCAAGAAATTTTAAATCCCTTGCAAAAATCTCACTCACTACGAAGAACGGTTCGAGTCTTAGCTCAAAAAATTTCTGGGATGTTACACCTAAGAAGAGGTTCCAGTTGAGATTTTAGATCGACAAGTTCGAAAGTTAAGAAATAAAGTAGTTGTTCTGTGAAGGTTCTTTGGAGGAATCACTTAGTTAAGGGTGATACTTGGGAGGCTGATAACTCTCAACAACACTTCATCAGATTCTAAGTGTAGGCAGTCGGTAACAAGTATAAACCCAACCATGTGTTGGGGTCGATCCCAAAGGAAGCGATACGGTAAAGAATTTGATTACGAAGTAAAATGGTGTTCTAATCATTTGTAGATGTAGACATTTTCGTAACAATTAATTAAATCACGAAGTCTTGAAAATTAATGTCAAATGGGGGGATTTGGGTAACCAATTAACAACTACAAAGAATCGGGAGATCAAATAGAGAAGGTTTCTTGGGAGTGTGATAAATTGAATGTCAATTTCGCAAAATGGGTGACTATTATTTATTAAAAGTCGTTGAATCTCAGTGGGTAGGCTAGGATTTGGGTGCAATCGTCATTTCTCAATCAACTATTACTAATCAAGTGAGTTCTTTCAAACCTCGACAAGCAAAACACAGATTAACAGCCCAATACCTTAAACAATCTACTTTTTCAAGCTAGATTTGTAGGATTGCATTCACACACACTTTCTCAAGCTAAATCTGTAACAACACAATCACTACAATCATCAACTAATAATTCTAACTCTAATATTTCTTTCTCAAGCAAGCTTAGAGTACTAAACTAGAATTTCATTTGCAACTACAATTCCTCAATTAAAACACAAACTATTAATTGAACCAACTTCAAATCAACAACGAAATTAGTAAATATTAACACCCATCAGCTAATTGAAACATTCAACTGCATATCACACCCCTAAGAATGGGGGTTTTAGCCAAACATAATAAAGAACAAGAAATCGTTACCAACGAAGTTTTCCATCAGGTTGGGAAACAATCCACGAGTCTCCAAATGCTCGAATTGAAGCTAAAAATCAAACAAATCCTAAATCTCTACTCAAAATTGTAAAAACAATAACTTAGAATGTTAAAGATAAAAAAACCCAGAACTGGACAATGTGGGAACTTGTAAAAACTTCAGAACTTCTTTTCAAAATCCAATTTATACATTCTCTGAATTTCAGCACGGAGGGCACTCGGTGAAATAAGTCGGGCTCGCCGAACAGGTCTGCGACGCACTAAGTGCCCTTTTTATCGCTTTTTGACGTGCCTTTATCAGCAAAATTGTTCTGTAACTTTCGGCGAAATGGGTTAAGATTGCCGAACCGGTTGGCGAAATGCCAAATAAACCTCTTGGGACTTTCTTGGATTGGCCTTTCACCATCTCGTTATGTAACTTTAGGGGATTGAAATGGCCTCGTCGATCTATTCGTCATGTCGTCGAACCACTCGTTTTCTCGCCAAGTTGGATTTTCCATGGGCTAGAATTTTGTAACTTTTGGTGAGCTGAAGGTCCACTCGGCGACTCACTGAGTGACTTAGGAAAGTACCAGCTTTGCTTTCCCTCAACTTTTTTAGCTTTTTCGCTCCTTTTTGCCTCATAATGTCCTTGCCTTACTCTTTTGCCTTCATTGCTGCAAATTAACATTTTAACATCAATTATGAGCATAAAAAAGGCATTGAGAACACTAATTCATTGAGTATTAATCCCTAAATGAGTTGAAACTCCAACTCATCAAAGGCCAAATTCGATATGATATTCATGTATCCTCACCTCTTTCACTCTGCTCCTACTCTAGCTTGAGGTATTGGTTCCTCATGATCCATTATTTCAGATTCATGCGTTTTAGTCATTCTCATGTTTCCATATGCATGAATGTTCATGAAAAAACTTGATTTTTCTTGCTATAATTTAGGTTGGAGTGATTCTCCATGTTTATGTGCATTTTGATGAGTTTTGTATTCTTTATTGGGTTGTTAGTTTCCCTCCTACTCTATTCATGCTAGCTTGAGTCCTATTCGATGATGAATGTTTCTAAGGGGGAGATTGTAATATCTCATAAATTTAAAAGTCAGAAGAAAAAGGGAAATTCTGATTTTTTTTGCTTGGAGGCAGTCACAACGAGTCCTTTCTACGGATTGTAGGAAGTTCTACGGGTCGTAAGAAGGGAGTCATAAACTTGGAGATGAGTTTTTGGAATTTCAATTTTCTAAAATTTGATCAATGAATGAACAGGACAAGCCGTAAAAACTTGACGAGTCGTAGATGGGTTTCTAGGGGTAATCCAGACTTAGTGAAATTTTGGGTTAAAGTGGAGGTTACGGTTATGGTCTATGGACCGTAGAAATTACAGGTCGACTATCGGTAGAATGGTGTAATAAGATGTTGACCAAATTTAGGCCTCAGTAACTCGGCCTATGGTTAACCAGTACTGTCCATAGGTCCAAACTGTAGGGATGTTCGACAGTTATTTTTAAGGGTATTTGGGTATTATCCTATGCATTAAATACTTATACTGAATCGTTTTGACCCTAATTCTAAGTCCTATAACTAACCTTCCACTCCTAAAATTATCCAACTCCCTCATTCACTCAAATTTCCAAATTCCCTCTACATTCATCTTCTCCAATTCTCCCTCAAGTACAAAAAGAAGACTAGGGTTTCAAAGCTTCACATCTTCTATTCCTCCATTGCTTTTGGGATTTGATCCTCAAGGTATGCAGTGTTTCATCAGTGGGTTTCATTCACCCCTTAAGCCCCAAGGATTTCTCAACTTTCCAAGTTCAATTTCATCAATTTGATTAGGTTTTCATTCAATTATTCATGAGTTCTATTGTGTTTATTCAAATGTTTTATTTTGATCTTATCATAATTGTTTTGACTCAATTACATGCTTTTCCATTAATTTCACATGAACCCATGTCATTTCCATGATTAACTATGAACTCTTAAAGACATGAATTTATAAAGAAGTTATGAATCTATGAGTGATGTTTTCATGAAAGTTATGCATGATTTATGAAAAGGAATGTTTTATGATCTTGGTTTATTTAGGATGAGCATCAATGAAATTGTGAAAGGTTTTTCTCATAAATAAGGGATCATGGTTTGGTGATAGGCTTTCTCACATATGCACGATTCATGAATTGAGGAGCTCTTTATGATGTTTAAAGATTAAAACAATGACTTAATTGTGTTTTCTATGTGTTATGATATGATTATGTTTATGACTGATTCCAATGGGACTTTACTTAGCACAAAGAGGATATTGAGATGGAGGCTCTCCCATTAGTAATGGAAGGGTCTCTAGTAGCAATCTATTTATCCCTAACTACGTGCCCCCGTAAAATTGTCTTAATGACATAGCTAGTGGATCCACTAAGCTAGAAGTTTAAGGTCTTTGCCTTGGGAAGCAAGGACATCTCTTTTCAGTGTGGGAGCAAGACACTAGATTCCACATTATAGCTCACGTGATCTATGACGGTTAATAGTAAATACCCCACAGAACAAACTAAAGTGAATTTAAAGGTCTTACGAAGCTTTCATCATGATTTTAACATGCCTTGACCATGTTCATGATTTATGATTCTTCTTTAAAGGTTTTACTATGTTTTAGCTTGGCCATGTGTATCATGATTTTCCCTTATGTCCTCTTATGATCATGGTTTATGTGTTTATGCATATCCCTCATACTTATATCATTCCATGTATTAATGCATATGTAACACCTCGTATTCTAGAACAGACCAGATTGCAGTTTTCAGGTGTCGCAGGTGGCACCCACAGGTACCATCCACGGACCCTAAGAGGACCCACGGTCTATCCTGCAGGTCCGTGGTTCGCACCCGCGACCCTCTTCCCAGAAACCTCAGAAAAATTAGCTAAGGGTCAGGCCACGCCAGGACCTACGGACCGTGGTCTGACCACGGTCCGTGGTCCAGGGCCGTAGGTCAGACCCTCAGAATCCATCCCCCAGTCGCGACTAATGGTTGACCAACACAGACCGTCAGTCAATCCACGGTCCGTCGGTCTTGTCCATCGGTGACCCCGATAGCTTTTAAGTGAGAGGGTCTTTTGGTCTTTTACTTATGCGTTGGACCCCTAAACTACGTCGTTAAACCCTAAACTACGTGGTGTTTATCTGTTTTAGCCTAGAAACATAACTAGAACTTACCTAAGTCAAATCATTCATCAAAACTTAGAAACTTAGAGCATAGAGAGAATAAAGAGGTGACCGAACCCTAGTTCAAGAATGCAGCAAGGTTCCATCAGTTCCAGCCCCAAAATCGAAAGATTTCTTCATGGAATTATTCACCAGGTATGTGGGATTTCACTAGTGGGTTCCTTTCACTCATTAGGTCCCTAGATTTCAGTCAGAATCTTGATCCCCTTAATATTATCTAGACCTAGGGTTTCTTGAATGTTAGAATTGTTGGGTTTTTAACTTTTATAATAATCCAAATCATATTATCACGTTATAGTATTATTTTTCCCAATTCATGTATAAACTCAGAACCCTAACTATGTAGTTCCTTTAGTTCATGAATTACACATGCTAGATCAGTTAATTCAGTTACATATAAACATGCCTCAATTTTTTAATGCATTATTATCAGTATATTAATATTGCATTCTCAGTTTGCATGTCAGTTTTGAGCTATCCAGTATTACAGCATTTCAGTCATAAAGTGTTAATTACGTAATCATATGGGAAGCTTAATACCAAGTAGACTAGGGTCAGTCACCCTCAAGTCTCAGAACTACGTGCCCCGTAGGTTGTAAGTCCCCTCTGTAGGCATCATTTTAGTGATCATGCCAGCCAGCATGCCTCTATACCTCTGGCGGGGTATATTGGGTCCTCTTGATGGGGCTTATACATCAAACTCCACATTTAGCTGATGTGGTTTTATGTCGGTTATTAGTAGCTCCCTTACAGTTCAGTCAGAATCTATTGCATTGACCATGTTATCAGTATAGTTCAGTGTTCAGTCTCAGTATGTTATAACTTGGTCATTGCATTCAGTTTAGTCATGTTCAATATTTCCAGTATACATATCATGTTATTACATCATTGCTTATTTGCTTGTTCAGTTATGTTATTATTTAGCTTTATTCTATCTTGCATGCTCAATACCTTTCAAGTACTGACGCATACTCTGCGTTACACCTTCTGGTGATGTAGGTTTAGGTCCTCAGCAATCACATCACGCATAGATCAGTTCATGATCTTCAGTTCAGTAGCATCAATCGTAAGTCCTCATTCTTCGAGGACTAGTGACATGACTATCCGTATCGCTTTTATCTTTAGTTTTAGTTTTGCTAGATCTAGCTGGGGCATGTCCCAGCATTTCTAGTCAGTAGAGGCTTTATTTCAAACATAGTTAGTTCCAGCTTTAGTCTTAGAATTTGACTTTTCTTTTGTATTCAAACTCTCAGTTATCTTTATTCAGATTTAGTATATGGGTATTCCCCATCATATTTAGATTATTTCATGATTTAGATTTTGCTTAGTTATTATTGTTTTAGTTTATCTTTAGTATGCTCATGATTATGTCAGCATGGTTAGCTTGGGGTCACCCGTGATCCTAGGTCCCGTGTTGCATCCAGGGGGTAGCCTCGGGGCGTGACAAACTTGGTATCAGAGCACTAGGTTTAAGTGTCCTAGGATGTCTGAAAAGTCACACAAAGTAGAGTGTTTTTCATGGGTGTGAAGTACACCACATCTATTGAGAGGGAGGCTACGAAGTGTTTTAGGAAAACTTCACTTTCTTTGTTACTCTTATCGTGTGTAAAGTATGATCGAATTCCTAGTTCTGATTCGTTATTTTGCATTTTCAGATCATGCCTCCTCGTAGAGCTATCCCCAGGAATGCTAATGCATGCAATGCTAACGCAACTCCTCCAGTCCCAGATCATGAAGTTTCAAATGCTGAATGTTGGAATGCTAGTCAGTTGTTAGCTCAGAATATGACCAACCAGAACAATCAATAGGCTCAAGTTCCTGCAAATTCTAACGTTGGGTCAGCTGCAGTTAGAGTTTGTGATTTCGTTAGGATGAATCCGCCTGAGTTCTTAGAATCACAGACTGGTAAGGATCCCCAAGACTTCATCGATGAGGTCAAGAAGATCTTTGGAGTGATACAGGTAACTGGGAATGATCGGGTTGAGTTGGCATCATACTAGCTTAAGGATGTAGCTCATATCTGATATACTCAGTGGAAAAAGAACAGGGGTACATATGTTGCTCCTATCACTTGGGAATGCTTCAGTGAAACCTTTTTGGACAGGTTCTTCCCAAGGGAGTTGAGGGAGGCAAAAGCTCAAGAGTTCATGAATTTGAGGCAGGGTTCTATAACGGTCCAAAAGTATGGACTCAAGTTCACCCAACTCTCCAGGTATGCCCCTCACATGGTTGCTGACTCCAGGGCTCAAATGAACAAGCTCATGTATGGGGTATCCGATCTTGTGAAAACAGAGTGTAGAAATGCCATGTTACTTGAAGATATGAACATCTCTAGGCTCATGACTCATGCTCAGCAAGTTGAGGGTGACAAGCTTAGGGAACAGGCCAAGGAGAATAAGAAGGCTAGGACCGGCAACTATAACTACTCTCAATAGAAATTGGGTGGTCGAAATCGCTCGCGGTTTCAGCAGAAGTCTTCAATTCTAGCACCTTCATCAGCCAGTGTTCCATCCTCCAAGTTCAGTAATGATCAAAAAGGTAGGGCATCAGGCTCCAAGACTCAAGGTAGTATTTTAGGCACCCGAACCTACCCAACTTATCCTACGTGTGGTAAGAACCATCTGGGCGAGTGTCTTGCAGGAAGGGAAGGATGTTTTGGGTGTAGTCAGTCTGGTCACAGGTTGAAAGATTGTCCTTCTAGACGAGGTCAAGGGGACAATAATAGTAGAGCTCAGTCCACAACTTTAGCAGCGCCAGCAGGTTGCTCGACTCAGCCGGGTAACTCATCTGGTACAGGTGTCGGTCAGCGCCAAAATAAGTTGTATGCTCTTCAGGCTCGCCAGGATCAGGAAGACTCTCCTGATGTAGTCACTGGTACGTTACGAGTCTTTGACTTAGATGTTTATGCATTGTTAGATCCAAGGGCTACTCTTTCCTTTGTAACTCCTTTTATAGTAGCCAAATTCGATATTTAATTCAGAAATTCTTTCAGAACCCTTCTCAATCTCTATTCCAATCGGTGACCTAGTTATCGCTAGATAGGTCTACAGAAATTGCCCTATCACAGTCTCCCAGAAAGTCACCTCAGCAAATCTTGTATTGTTAGAAATGGTAGACTTCAATGTCATTCTAGGCATGGATTAGTTACATTCATGTTATGCCTCAGTCGATTGTAAAACTAGGATTGTTCATTTTCAGTTTCCAAACGAACCAATCCTAAAATGGAAGAGTAGTAGCTTAGTGCCTATGGGTCGGTTCATTTCTTACCTTAAGGATAGAAAGATGATTTCTAAGGGTTATATCTATCATCTAGTTCGGGTTAAGGATTCAAACTCTGAAACCCCAACTCTTGAGTCAGTTCCCGTAGTCAATGAGTTTCCAGAAATGTTTCCAGAAGATCTTTCCAGAGTCCCTCCCGAAAGGGAAATCGACTTTGGAATTGATCTCCTTCCAGATACCCAGCCTATTTCTATTCCTCCTTAAAGAATGGCTCCAGCATAGCTTAAGGAAATGAAAGAGCAGTTGAAAGACCTTTTAGATAAGGGCTTCATTAGAGCTAGTATTTCCCCATGGGGTGCCCCATTATTGTTTGTGAAGAAGAAAGATGGCTCTCTCAGAATGTGCATTGACTTTAGGCAACGAACTAGGTCACAATCAAGAATACGTATCCCATCCCCAGGATTGATGACTTATTTGACCAACTTCAGGGTGCTAGTCATTTCTCAAAGATAGATCTTAGATCGGGTTATCATCAGCTCAAGATCAGAGATAGTGACATTTCGAAGACATCCTTCAGAGATTGGTATAGTCATTATGAATTTGTAATTATGTCATTTGGACTAACCAATGCTCCTGCAACTTTTATGGATTTGATTAACAGAGTGTTCAAGCAGTATTTGGACTTGTTCGTTATCGTCTTTATCGATGATATCCCCATTTATTCTAGGAATGAGGAAGAACATGCGAATCATTTGAGGGTTGTTCTGTAAACTCTTAAAGATCACTAGTTATACGCTAAGTTTAGCAAATATGAATTTTGGTTGCAAGCAGTTGCTTTCCTTGGGCATATTCTGTCTAGTGAAGGGATCCGTGTTGATTCTCAGAAGATAGAAGCAGTGAAACTATGGCACAGACCTACCTCTCCTACAGTTATCAAAAGTTTCTTGGGTTTAGCGAGTTATTACAGAAGGTTCATGGAAGGGTTTTCATCCAAAGCTTCCCTATTGACTAAATTGACTCAGAAGAAAGTCAAGTTTCAGTGGTCAGATGATTGTGAGAAAAGCTTTGAAGAATTGAAAACTAGGTTGACTACAGCCCATGTTTTGACCTTAACAGAGGGTTCAGACGGCTATGTAATCTATTGTGTTGCATCCAGAGTCGGCCTAGGTTATGTGTTAATGCAGCAAGGTAAGGTTATAGCATACGCTTCGAGACAGCTTAAGGTGCATGAGAAGAACTATCCAACTCATGACCTCGAGTTTGCAAGAGTGGTGTTTCCAATTAAGATTTGGAGACATTACTTGTATGGTGTTCACGTAGATGTGTTCACAGACCATAAGAGCCTTCAGTATGTGTTCACCCAGAAAGAGTTGAATCTTCGCTAGAGAAGACGACTTGAATTCCTTAAGGATTATGATATGAGTGTGCATTACCATCCTAGTAAGGTCAATGTAGTAGTATATGCTCTTAGTATACTATTGATGGGTATTGTAGCATATGTTGAGGAAGAAATAAAGGAGCTGGCAAAATATATTCACTGGCTTGCACGCTTTGGAGTTCGTCCTATGAGCATATTAGACGGTGGTGTAACAGTTCAAAATGGGTCAGAATCTTTGTTTGTAGTGGAGGTTAAGGAAAAGTAAGACAGTGGTCCGATATTGCTTCAGCTTAAGGGTGCAATCCATCAGCAGAGAGTTGAGGTTTTCTCCCAAGGGGGATATGGTGTGCTTCGCTATCAGGGACTATTATGTGTTCCTGAGATAGGCAAGTTGAGACAGCAGATTCTTGCAGAAGCCCATAACTCTAGATATTCATCCAGGTGCCACTAAGATGTACCGTGATCTACAGGAAGTCTTTTGGTGGAATTGTAACACCCCGAAAACTAGTAGACCAAACTAGAGCCTCAAGCTAGGGTTCTAAGGTATGATGTATGTGATTAGAGTCATAGATAAGACTTTCCGCACATTGAATGAGGGGCTTAGTAGTTGAACGTCAAGACACATGTTAGACCCCATAGTTTAGGAAGCTATCTATGGAATGGTATAGGGTTGCAAGGGCCTAAGCTAACAAGGTAGAGTGAAAGAGAACTTATTCTCCTAGGTGACTAGTTGGCGATTGGGCAACTTGATCTCCCAAGTCACTTGAGGATGCGCCAAAGGGCACCTAAGTTCGCCTAGTGGGTTGTCCTTTTGCCCTTGGTTCTAGAACAAAGGGCGAGCTAAGTCATAGCTCGCCAAACTACTTGGCGAATCGCCCATTGGCCCCCAAGATTGCCTAGTGAACTGACCCATTTTTTAGCTTGCTGGAAATTTGGACGAGCCAAGGGTCCACTTGGCTAGTCGTCTAGTGCCCTTGGCGAGCCATGGGGGTGCAAAGGGCGAGGTAAGTCGTGAAGCCTAGTAATTTTTAAGTTAAAAACGTTTAGGTTCCTTAGTCTTTACCAAAGTTGACCCTACATTATTCTATTGCTTTCCTAGCAACTATATAAGCTAATTAGACCTATGTTCACTTGAATTAAGTCATTCTCCCTAGAATTTTAAGAAAACCCAATCCCTCCTCTCTCATCTATTTCTCTTTCTAAGAAGAACCCTCATTGAAGAAGAAGATAGAGCTTGGAGCTTGGGTCAAGAACAAAGTCCATTGTTGAGAGCTTGTGTTAGGGATTTGATTTAAGGTATGTTTAGCTTTTCATCTATGGGTTCTTCCACCCATAGAGTCCCCTAGAATTTTCCCTAATTTGTGAAGAATAACCCCAATCAAGCTAGGGTTACTTCCAATATATGGGTTTTAGGTGGGTATGATTCCAAAGGGTTAGATACTACTCATATATGATTAATTTAGTGTTGATTCATGATATTATGAAGAATTTATGTGAATTCCTTGGTTAACCCTAATCTTCAAAGTATGTGGGTTTATGTTTTTGGATGAGAAATTGATGATTCTTGCTAGATTCTCTTGGGGTGTTATCATGTATAGAACTTGTCCAAGAATGGGAATATGAAATCATGAATTGAACTAGGGTTATGCATGTATGATAGAACATGAATTATAGTAATTGAAATTGGGACTCTATGATGAATTATGCTTAGAACTGCCTATGACTAAGGCTTAGGGCTAATGTGTCTTGTCATCTAGACTAGTATGATTATTGTGGAATAAAGCTTGAATGTAGAGCTTGAACTCATAATGTGGAGTAAGTCTAATATGATGAGCTAGCTTGCATAGAATTGGTGCATAACATAGATAGAGTTATGGTGGAAGGCTTTTACCCCTATGACCTACCTAGAACTACATGAATGCAAGTATGTAGAATGTGAAGGGTATTCTCACGTAGAATGGTTCTAGATTGAAAGGTTAATCACCTAAAATGAATCATGATTGTTAGAATAGAATAGCTTGAAGTTGAACCTTATGATTCCTTCATGTATAGTTGAATTAGGTAGCTTGGGATGGTAAATCTCATGGTAGCTTGAGATGGTAAATCTCATGGTAGTTTGGGATGGTAAATCTCATGGTAGCTTGGGATGATAGATCTCATGGTAGCTTGGGATTGAGGAATTATTCTCTCCTAAGAGTTAGCTTGAATTAGTATTGGTAGGATGCTTTTCATGGTAACTTGCATTAGTATATGTATGTTAGCCTAGGATTGAGGATCTATACTCTCCTATGGGTAGCTTGAACTAGCATTGCTAGAATGCACTTCATGGTAGCTTGACTTGGTTAGGCCAAGACTATTTCATGGTTGCTTGGGATTGAGACACCATACTCCCCTAAGGATAGCTTAGGGTTGAGGATTCATACTCCCCTAAGGATAGCTTGCATCCTATTTAATGGTTGCATGGTAGATAGTTGGTATATTTGTATCCTTCCAAGGATAGCTTGGATTGCATGATAGGGTGTTTTCCAAGGTAGTTAGGTCAAGCATAATAGTATGATATTCTTGATAGTACAGAATGATGAATAGTAAGCATTGAGTAAGCTAGCCTAAAGGAGTACTTAGTGTGACTGGTAGTATGGGATGCCACTCATACATAGCACAAGCATGACTTGAAGCTACTTATGAAGTGTCCTTTTATGTGATGTATGCCTAGCTTGGATTGTTGCTATAGTTGCCTTCCATGACATGATTGACTTAAGATGATAGCTCCTTGTCAATATGAAGTAGGTCAATAGTTACACCTAGAAATGATAAATATGAATAAGGTGACTTCAAGATATGCGTAGTGTGTGTGGTATTATGGGATGCCCCACATGTATTGCACAAGTGTGTCTTGAGGTTACTTAGGAGTATAGTGATCTTATGACATGACAACCTTAGGTCTTGACTATGAAGGTGGGCTATGATGAAGAATGACCAAAGAGAGGTACTTAGGTTGGATAGTATTATCGGATGCTATCTTTGCCTTGCACAAGTATGCTTGGAGGAGGCTTGTGAAGTAGTTCTCTTGAATATTAAAGACTAATGGTTGAAGTATGAAATTATGAATGTCTTATGTTGACTTGTTATGGTATGATGCTTATGTTGGAGTTTATGTTATGACTATGTTATTATCTCTTATGTTTATGTTTTATGTTGACTAACCATTTTGAGATGTTTTATGTTAGTATGTTAGCTTTCATACTTGGTACATTTTGTACTAATGCATATTGCCTACATTCTAATCAAATGTAGGGTGTTGGAGTTTGAGTTGCTTTGGAGGCTAGGTTTCTAAGGCGTTTGAAGACTTCAAGAATTGGTGAGTTCTCATAGTTTTGAGGACAAACCCACGTTGTTCCTTATATGTCATTTCTTATGTTTTAGACTTTTTATGGGCTGCATCTAAAGACTTTTATTCGTGTTATTCATAGATGTTTTTGAGACATAAATTTAGTAAAGACTTCCGCTTTTATGAAATGTTTTCACTTGAATGTTTTAAAGAAAGTTTTAAATTTTCCCTACTTTTCTATGATCGTATGTTATGATGACGCTAAGGGCTTGTATTAGACCACTTCAGGGTCGAGTACGCCGTCTTACGTCTAGGGGGTACCCCTGGGTTTTGAAAGGAATGTCATGAAAAGAGATATAGCAGATTTTGTGGCTAAGTGCCCCAATTGCCAGCAAGTCAAGGTAGAACATCAGAGACCACGAGGTATGACTCAAGAGATCGAAATTCTTAGTTGGAAGTGGGAAGTGATCAACATGGACTTCATCATAGGTTTACCTCGTACTCACAGACAACATGACGCTATTTGGGTGATAGTTGATTGAGTTACTAAGTCTTCACGCTTTTGGATGGTCAAGACTACAGATTCGGTGGAGGACTACGCCAAGCTTTACATTAATAAGATAGTTAGTATACATGGGGTTCCTTTGTCTATCATTTCAAATAGAGGTCCTCAGTTTACCTCTCATTTTTGGAAGTCATTTTAGAAAGGACTTGGTACTCAGGTTAACCTTAGCACAGCGTTTCATCCGCAGATGGATGGTCAGACAAAGCGCACCATTCATACCTTAGAGGACATGTTAAGAGCTTGTCTAATCGATTTCAAGGGTATTTGGGATGATCACCTTCATCTTATAGAGTTCACCTACAATAATAGTTATCATTCCAGCATTCAGATGGACCCTTTTGAGGCGTTGTATGGGCGTAGATGAAGATCTCCAGTTGGTTGGTTTGAAGTAGGTGAAGTAGCCTTAATAGGACCAAATTATGTTCATGATGCTATGGACAAAGTGCAACTCATCAGAGATAAACTTAAGACAGCCCAGAGTCGCCATAAGTCTTATGCAGATGTAAGGAAAAGGGAACTAGAGTTCCAAGTTGATGATTGGGTTTTCCTGAAAGTGTCGCCTATGAAAGGAGTGATGAGATTTGGCAAGAAAGGGAAGCTTAGTCCTAGATATGTAGGCCCTTACTAGATCTTGAAAAGGATTGGTAAAGTGGCTTATGAGTTAGAGTATCCAACAGAACTAGCAGCAGTGCATCCGGTTTTCCACATTTCATTGTTCAAGAAGTGTGTGGGTGACCCAGCGTCTATTGTTCCTTTAGAAAGTGTGGATGTGAGGGATAGTCTCACTTATGAAGAGATACCAATTGAAATCATTGATTGTCAGGTTCGAAGGTTGAGGAACAAATAAGTTGCTTCATTCAAGATTTTGTGGAGGAGTCAGTCCGTAAAGGGAGCTACTTGGGACGCAGAAGCAGCCATGAAGGCCAAGTATCCTCACCTCTTTCCTTTCAATTCCATTCCAACTTGAGGTAATAGTTCCTCTTCAGTTTTTCAGTCATTCATGCGTAAACTCAATCTTAGCATCGTGTTCCTTCAGTTTGTACTTGCATTTTCAGTGTATATGCATGTTAGTAGAACTTAGTTCAATCAGAAACCAGTTTCATGTACTTCGTGGTAAGTTTTGCAGCTCTTTCCCTCTATTTCAGCTACTTTAGTCTTCATTCGAGGACGAATGTTCCCAAGAGGGGATACTGTAGCACCCCGTATTCTAGAACAGACCAGATTGCAGTTTTCAGGTGTTGCACGTGGCACCCACGGGTACCATCCACGGACCGTAGGAGGACCCATGGTCAGTCCTGCAGGTTCGTGGTTCACACCTATGACCCTCCTCCCATAAGTCAAGAAGTGCAAGAAAAGTCTCCCTTAACTCATAGTGTTGCATAATAATGGAACCCAATAAAAAAAAAGGTTGTGGAATAAAGTACAAGAGAAATCGGGTTTCCAAGCAATCCATGGAGGTGAATAAAAAGATGACTTAGAAGCACTAGAAAAAGAATTGATAAAGGAAAAAAAGGGAATGCCTTGAGAATACCACATCTCACGAGGAAAAAGTCACTGAGCCTAAATGACCATACCTTTGCACTCATCCCCATTACAAGCCTTAGAAAGACCTTTATGATCTTGAGTAAGCCGAACCGAAGATCGATCGAAAAATAAGGGCAAGCCTATGGGTGAAAACATGCATTGTGTTCCTCTTTTGAGTGTAAGCGTTGCTTCTGAATCCTGATCTTGAATTGATTAACCTTTGTATGTGAATACGGAATCATTCTTTATGTGAGGGCATTTAGATACTTTTTGTTGAGCTTGAACTTGCACAAGTAGCAAGTATTGCGAGCATGAGAATCTTTGGTAATGGTGTGTCACAACTTGAATCTTTGAGTACACAATTGATCCTTGCATAAGTAAATTGAGTCTTGTTGTGTTCATTCATGATTAAGTCTTGTGTAGCACTGTTTCAAACACCCTTTTTGAACTGATGAACTGGAGTTTGCTTGAGGACAAGCAAAAGTTTAAGTTGGGAGTGTTGATGAGTCCACAAATTGGACTCATTTAGGGATTTATTTTAATAGAAATAGTGTCCTCAAATGCTTATTTATTCTAAATATCTAATGAAAACACTTAAGTTTTAGGTATTTGAAGTTTTAGTGGAAGGATGGACACTTAGGCGCAAAAAGGAACAAAAAGGCTGAAAAGAACGAAGAAGCTGAAGCCTGAGCATCGCCAAGCACGCTTAGCGATTTGCCCAAGGGACGCACTCCACCCTTTGTTCCAGTGTGCTGAGCCCTGAATGAAAGGATCAAGTCGACGAAAAAGGGAGCAGTCAGCACATCACCGAGCAGTTCTGCGAAGCAGTACAATGTCACCCAATGACACAGAGCACAATGATGCTGAAGGTTGGTGCAAGACAGCGACGAACTACACCAAAGGGTGAATCGCCGAATTAATCGGCGATTCTGACTAACCTCGCCGAGCAATCCGCCAACACTATTTTCTGAATTCTATAAATACTAAACTCTTTATTAATTATTAAGGAGAGTCGAACAATTATTATAATTTCCATATAGAATAGTATTTTTTGCTCTAAGTGAGAGGGTTTTGGAGACTTGGAGGAGAAGAGGGTTTTCATGTTCAAGATTTAGAGTTAGGTCTCTTGAATTCTTCATTATTGGCCTATAACAAGACTTAAATCTTCATACCCATTTGAATGCAAACTCATTTAGGTATAAATTTCTATTTCTTGATGTGTGGCTAAAACCCCAATTCTTGGGGTGTGATTTAGCGAATATGGGTTAAGATATTTGTTGGGTTTTGCTTGCTGATAGTTTATTTGTCGTTTAATTGTGATTTCATTTAGTGGTTGTGTATGAATCTAATGAATTTCTAGTTTCAAATACAAGTTTATTTATGTGTTTTTGGCTTGTTCGAAAGAGAGGTCGTAAAACTAAGACCACTAAATTGATGGACTAAGGAGTGGGTCGACATGACGTTTAGCCCAAGAGGGTGAGCCTTAGTCCCATCTCCTAACTCTCAGCTCAAGAGAGTGAGGCGGTTAAGGCGTAGGCTGGCCTTCATTCAACAAGTGGGTGTCCGAGAGGAACCCGTTTGAAATGGGGCAAGTTGCTTGAGAGAGAACTTATTTCCACATAAAGCTTAGCCTAGTCACTACTACTCTATAACTTTTCTATCAAAAGCATGTACCAATAATTTAGATTAACCCGTATTCCGGTCACATCCCAAGAATCCCCCTCTCATTGTTTAGATTCCATTGTTAATTCACTGTTTTTATTTATTTCTGACAAATCCCCCATTTGATATTTGACACTTTGTGTCACCCCCTTTTATTTACTATCTCTTTACTCGTTAATGTCTTTACCTACGAATAGTTAGAACTTAATTTTATGTTTCTATAAATTCTCAAAACCACTCTTTTGTGATGATCCCAACCCTTGGTTGGGTTCTTATACTAATGCAGGATCGTAGACACTTGAATTGGAAGTTGTGTCATTGATTACGCATTTTAAACATCAAAAAGGTGCCGCTGCCGGGGAGTGGTGTTATTTGAGAATTTTAGATTAGTAGAATTCTTGTTCTTCTTAGTGGTAGTTTACTTGCCTAATTTTTAGTTTTTTTTTGTTTGATGTGTAAATATTTCAGAAAGCATGTGTGTTAATGGTAGCAACAATAGCCAGGTAGGCCACCAAGATGACATCGGCAACCTCAACGATGACTAAGAGCCCAATATCAATGATCTGCATCTCATGGGAGGTGTTGGATCTATTCGTCTACCTCTAGCAGAGGGAAACGCAGTATTCCACATAACAAGCACCATGTTGCAAATTTTGCAACTAAAGGGACTCTTTAGTGGATTAGCTCATGAGGACCCACACGAGCATCTTCGAAACTTTGTAGGTGTGTGTTGACCATTCTCGTTCAAAAACATCTCTCAGGAATCAGTTCGATTGAGGCTATTCCCTTTTTCATTGATGGGCGAGGCATACAAGTGATTGGCTGAGTTGCCACATAACTCAATCACTTCATGGGAGGAGTTGGTTACCGCATTTAATGTGCGATTTTTCCCTCCCTCGAAGATGATGACTATTCGGGATAGCATCCAAACCTTCAAGCGTCTGAATGGAGAACCTCTGCATGAAACTTGGATCCGATTTAAAAAACTGGTGCTACAATGACTAACCCATGGTCTACCTGATAATGTGCTCCTTCAATACTTCTACCACAGTCTAGACTCGGTAAACAAAGGTGTAGCTGACCAACTCTCACCCGAAGGATTAATGCAGCAACCATATCCAGTAGCAGCTCAACTTCTCGATGGCATGACAACCATCAACAGGGCGTGGAACACCTGTGAAGACTAGGTCTCACCGATCACACTTCAGCTTTCCAAGTAGCAGGTTGAAAAAGACAATGAGAGAGACCAAAACATGGCCAAGATCATGACGCAGCTTGACATTTTATCCAAAAATGTCATGGGGGCTTGTGCCCGTGGTGTCAATGTTATGGGACTCCGGGGTGCGAATTCTGAGGAAATGAAGTTTGAAGCCATCTATGACGAGGAAGTAAATTTTCTAGCTAACCAAGGCGGGGGCTATCGTTCAAAGTACCCAAGGCAGGGTGGTAACCAAGGATGGGTTAGAGATGATGGCTGGAAGGATCGAGATCGTGAATTAAGGGACCATAATCCAAATTGGAAGGATGGGGAGAAGGATAGATAAGTGCCTCCCCACGAGCGTCAGAAGCCCAATGATTCGGAGGGTGGTAGGTCCGAGGATATGCTCTCGCGTATCCTAAACAAAGTTGAAGGGTTAGACAAAATGCTAAAAGACATGAAAGAAGACGTGTCTACCCTCAGTCACACTATCACCTCTCATTCAATTTCAATCAAGCAGTTAGAGACCCAAAAGGGTCATATCTCATATCATCTCAATCCGAGACAACAAGGGGATTTTCCTAGTGATACTATGGCTAACCCCAAGAATGAGGTTTGAAGTAGGACTTGCGTCGTGCCACAACATTAACTAAGGCGTTGTTTGGGAGGCAACCCAAATCCCTTTATTACTTTGTTTTATTTTGATAAAATAATGGTGTGTTGATGGCACAGGTGAAAGCGTGGAAGTTGAACGAGAACCGCAGATTAGTGAATGAAAGATCCATTCTGCGAATCGCCAAATGGTTCGGCGACCCCGACGCACTCCGCCGTTTGATCCAACCCAATTTGGCTTTGGATTTGTAAAACTCGGCGGGACAAGTGAACACTCTGTGAATCTCCAAGAGGGTCGGCGATCGGAATTAATGTCGCCAAATGAACAAGAACTGGACGGTCTTTCCGAAAAATGTGTAAAAAGCTCAAACTTCATTCTCTTTCCATCACTTTTTCACTTTCCCAAACTCACACCTACACACTAGTCTTATTATTTCTTGCACTTTTGGAGTATTTTAGTTAGTTGAATTGTGCGCGGATTTGGATCGAATTGCTACCTAGCACGTCAGTACAATCTAATTCAACCCCAAAGGTTGGTAATCGAACCCCTCAGTTATTTTATAAAAATATGTTCTCATTTGCATAATGATTGATAGTATAAAATCGATGTTGAGTCTCTGAGTTACTGAGATTGCATGTATTATTGATTATGATTCAGTAGATGTCGTGTGATTTGAGGGACTCCCAATCAACTGTGCTTTGAGTTGGATTTTTACGTGGGGGGAAATGTGATACTTCTATGGATCTTCGTTGAAATTGTGTTATTTTAGCTTAAAATTGCACTATCTGGGTTGTGGGGTGAAATTTGAGAGAAATAGGTTGAAAATAAACATGTTTAGTTGTTTAGCAAAATGAACAAAACTTGTCGTATTGCTCGGTGTTTTGCTCAATGTCCTCATTTCTCCTTTGACTGGAAGCTATAAGTATCGATTGATCTGTGGCTTTAGGCGGTAGTCTAAATCGCAAGGCGCACTCGGCGACTCGCCTGACGACCCACTTGTTCACCTTTTGTTTGCGCCCCTTATATCATTCGTACATCATTTTAAGCGAATAGCCTAGCTAGATAAGAACTTCGTCAACTAGTTTGGTGAAGCAATTTTGCACTTGGAACCCTCATTTCTCCTGTTTAAATGATTGTCTAACTTGTATTCGAAGTCTTTGCAAAAATGACTAGACCAAAAGTCACAGGGAGAAATGAACCACCCCGAAACATAAGAGCACGCAAGTTTAAAGAAGATGAAAAGAAAGCAGAGTTAGCCAGATAAAGGAAATACACCAAGGAAACTAGGGCCAGAAGGAGGATTCCTATTGATCCCACCATTCCTCCGTGGAGACGCAGATTCTACATAGCCATAGATTCATTTTTGGAGGATCATGACGTGCATAAAATAGGTGAGGCTAACATCGCTGCAGAACCTATGGCAAATTAAACAATGCTAACCAGAATGGAAACACTTTGGTAGCTATTGTTTTACATCAAGCTGATGCATCAAACACCAATGCACAGGCAGATTAGGCGAATGCATAAACAGGATCCCCTCCTTAACTCCCTCTCTGTTTTTCTTTGATTGACTTGTTGGATATTTTTGTTATTTGCATTTGAGGACAAATACCTTTTATTTGTGGTGGGATAAGGCCCATACCTTTTGTGCTGATAGTTGTGTTTTGTGTATATATTTAGGTTGTTCTATTTTAAAATTGTACTTTATCAATTTCTGTGGATGTTTGAGCTTGAGGCTCTTTTTATTTTTAATTACAAAATGATGTTGACCCCATCCGAAAATTTTGATTTTTTTGCACATTTTTGCCACCCCTCGTGAGTTGAATGTGGTTGTTCTATTGCAAAAATTTGAGTCTCGGTTTAGATAAATACCGATGAATTGAATAGTACTCTCAATTGAACGAACATTAATGTACGGCTACGATGAGACCAAATGAAGTTGCATAGACAAAATGTGAACTCTTTGCATCTCGTTGTGATTAGCCATTTATCGAATTGATTCTCTTGTAATGACTGTTGCACACTAGCGAAAGTGTGTGGTCTTGTTTGACTTAAGTGTCGATGCATTGTGTGATGAGCTTACTTTGAACCTTGCATGAATAAACCTATAATTTTCCCCGTTAGTCTGATTAATTTAGTCATGTGTGCTCTTGAAATGATCTTAGGCAACTTTTGAAGAGTGTGATCCAAATTTGACATATACATCTTTTGTGGTTTATCTCTGAGCGTATGAAACTCTCTTGAACACCCTTTGAGCCTTACCTTTCTTTGGAAGAACCTTGATGAACCCTAGACCTACTTGACCCACTACCTATAATCCTCTTGATATGTGGTTTATCGAATAGCCAACTTAGGCTAAAAGCCTAAGTTGGGGGTGTGGTGAAAAGGAAAGGGAGAAGTCAAGAAGTGCAAGAAAAGTCTCCCTTAACCCATGGTGTTGCATTATAATGGAACCCTTTCAAAAAAAAATAGGGGTTGTGGAATAAAGTACAAGAGAAATCGGGTTTCCAAGCAATCCATGGAGGTGAATAAAAAGATGACTTAGAAGCACTAGAAAAAGAATTGATAAAGGAAAAGAAGGGAATGCCTTGAGAATACCACATCTCACGAGGAAAAAGTCACTGAGCCTAAATGACCATACCTTTGCACTCATCCCCATTACAAGCCTTATAAAGACCTTTTTTATCTTGATTAAGCCGAACCGAAGATCGATCGGAAAATAAGGGAAAGCCTATGGGTGAAAAAATGCATTGTGTTCTTCTTTTGAGTGTGAGCGCTGCATCTGATTCCTGATCTTGAATTGATTAACCTCTGTGTGTGAATATGGAATCATTCTTTATGTGAGGGCATTTAGATACTTTTTATTGAGCTTGAACTTGCAAAAGTAGCAAGTATTGCGAGCATGATAATCTTTGGTAATGGTGTGTCACAACTTGAATCTTTGAGTACACAATTGATCCTTGCATAAGTAAATTGAGTCTTGTTGTGTGCATTCATGATTGAGTCTTGTGTAGCACTGTTTGAGACAACTTTTTTAAACGGCAGAACTTGAGTTTGCCTAAGGACAAGCAAAAGTTCAAGTTGGGAGTGTTGATGAGTCAACAAATTGGACTCATTTAGGGCTTTATTTTAATAGAAATAGTGTCCTCAAATGATTATTTATTCTAAATATCTGATTAAACACTTAAGTTTTAGGTATTTGAAGTTTTAGTGGAAGGATGGACACTTAGGCGCATAAAGGAACAAAAGACTGAAAAGAACAAAGAAGCTGAAGCCTGAGCATCGCCAAGCATGCTTGGCGATTCGCCTAAGGGACGCATTCCCCTTTGTTCCAGTGTGCTGAGCCCTAAATGAAAGGATCAAGTCGGCGAAAAAGGGAGCAATCGGCGCATCGCTGAGCAATTACGCAAAGCAGTACTATGTCACCCAATGACACAGAGCACAGCGATGCTGAAGGTTGGTGCAAGACGGCGATGAACTACACCAATGGGTGAATCGCCGAGTTAATCGGCGATTCTGACTAACCTCGCCGAGCAATCCGCTAGCACTATTTTCTGAAGTCTATAAATACTAAACTCTTTATTATTTTTTAACGAGAGTCGAACAATTATTATAATTTCTATATAGCATAGTACTATTTGCTCTAAGTGAGAGGGTTTTGGAGACTTAGATGAGAAGAGGGTTTTCATCTTTAAGATTTGGAGTTGTGTCTCTTAAATTCTTCATTCTTGGCATGTAACAAGACTTAAATCTTCATACCCATTTGAATGCAAACTCATTTAGATATAAATTTCTATTTCTTGATATGTGGCTAAAAACCCCAATTCTTGGGGTTTGATTTAGCGAATATGGGTTAAGATATTTGTTGGGTCTTGCTTGCTGATAGTTTATTTGTCGTTTTGATTGTGATTTCGTTTAGTGGTTGTGTATGAATCTAATGAATTTGTAGTTGCAAATACAAGTTTATTTATGTGTTTTCGGCTTGCGAGAGAGAGAGGTCGTAGACCACTAAATTGATGGCCTAAGGAATGGGTCGACATGAGGTTCAGCCCGAGAGGGTGAGCCCTAGTCCCATATCCTAACACTCAGCTCAAGAGAGTGACTCGAGTAAGGCGTAGGCTGGCCTTTATGCAACAAGTGGGTGTCCGAGAGGAACCCATTTGAAACGAGGTAAGTTGCTCTAGAGAGAACTTATTTCCACATAAAGCTTAGCCTAGTCACTATTACTCTATAACTTTTCTATCGAAAGCATGTACCCAATAATTTAGATTAACCCGTATTCCGGTCACATCCCAAGAATCCCCCTCTCATTGTTTAGATTCCATTGTTAATTCGTTGTTATTATTTATTTGTGACAAAACCCTCATTTGATATTTAGCACTTTGTGTCACCCCTTTTTATTTACTATGTTTTTACTCGTTAATGTCTTTAGCTACGACTAGTTAGAACTTAATTTTATTTTTCTATAAATTCTCATAACCACTCTCTTGGGATGATTCCAACCCTTGGTTGGGTCATAATACTATTGCATGATCGTAGACACTTGAATTGAAAGTTGTGTCCTTGATTACGCATTTCAAACATCAAAATGGCGCCACTTCCAGGGAGTGGTGTTATTTGAGAATTTTTAGATTAGTAGAATTCTTGTTCTTCTTAATAGTAGTTTACTTATCTAATTTTTCGTCTTGTTTTGTTTGTTGTGTAAATATTTCAGAAAGCATGAGTGTTAATGGTAGCAACGGTAGCCAGGTAGGCCACCAAGACGACATCGGCAACCTCAACAATGTCCAAGAGCCCAATATCAATGATCCGCATCTCATTGGATGTGTTGGAGCTATCTGTCTACCTCCAACAGAGGGAAACGCGGTATTCGACATAACAAGCACCATGTTGCAACTTTTGCAACTATAGGGACTTTTCAGTGGATTAGCTCATAAGGACCCACACGAGCATCTTCGAAACTTCGTATAAGTGTGTGGATCATTCTCGTTCAAAAACATCTCTCAGGAATCAGTTCGATTGAGGCTAGTCCCTTTTTCATTGATGGACGAGGCATTCAAGTGGTTGGCTAAGCTGCCACGTAACTCAATATCTTTGTGGGAGGAGTTGGTTACTGCATTTAGTGTGCGATTTTTCCCTCCCTCGAAGATGATGACGATTCTGGATAGCATCCAAATCTTCAAGCGTCTAAATGGAGAACCTCTGCACGAAACTTGGCTCCGAATTAAAAAACTGGTGCTACAATGACCAACCCATGGTCTACCTGATAATGTGCTCCTTCAATACTTCTACCGGAGTCTAGACTCGGTAAACAAATGCGTATCTGACCAACTCTCGCCCGAAGGATTAATGCAGCAACCATATGCAGTAGCAGCTCAACTTCTCGATGGCATGATAACCATAAACAGGGTGTGGTACCCCCGCGAAGACCAGGTCTCACCGGTCACATTTCAGCTATCCAAGGAGCAGGTTGAAAAAGACAATGATTGAGACCAAAACATGGCCAAGATCATGACACAACTTGACATTTTATCAAAAAATGTCATGGGGGCTAATGCCCGTGGTGTCAATGTAGTGGGAGTCGGGGTGCGAATCTTGATGAAGTGAAGTTGAAGCCATGTATGACGAGGAAGTAAATTTTCTAGCTAACCAGGGTGGGGGCTATCGTTCAAAGTACCCAAGGAAGGGTGGTAACCAAGGATGGGTTAGAGATGAGAGCTGGAAGGATCGAGATCGTGAATGGAGGGACCGTAATCCAAATTGGAAGGATGGGGAGAAAGATAGATATGTGCCTCCCCACAAGCGTCAGAATCCCAAGGATTCGAAGGGTGGAAGGTCCGAGGATATGCTCTCGCGTATCCTAAACAAAGTTGAAGGGACAAACAAAATACTGAAAGGCATGAAAGAAGACGTGTCTACCCTAAACCAAACTATTACCTCTCATTCAATTTCAATCAAGCAGTTAGAGACCCAAATGGGTCATATCTTGAATCATCTCAATCCGAGACAACAAAGAGGTTTTCCTGGTGATACAATGGCTAACCCCAAGAATGAGGTTTGAAGTTGTACTTGCGTCGTGCCACAACATTAACTAAGGCATTGTTTGGGAGGCAACCAAAAGTCCTTTATTGCTTTGCTTTATTTTGATAAAATAATGGTGTGTTGATGGTGCAGGTGAATTCGTGGAAGTTGAATGAGAAGTGCAGATTGGTGAATGAAAGATCCATTCTGCGAATCGCCAAATGGTTCGGCGACCCCGACGCACTCTGCCATTTGATCCAACCCAATTTGGGTTTGGATCTGTAAAACTCGGCGGGACAAGTGAACACTCTGTGAATCGCCAAGAGGGTCAGCGATCGGAATTAATGTCGCCGAATGAACAAGAACTGGACGGTCTTTTCGAAAAAGGTGTAAAAAGCTCAAACTTCATTCTCTTTCCATCACTTTTTCACTTTCCCAAACTCACACCTGCACTCTAGTTTTATTATTTCTTGCATTTTCAAAGTATTTTAGTTAGTTGATTTGTGCGTGGATTTGGATCGCATTGCTGCCTAGCACGTCACTACAATCTGATTCAGCACCAAAGGTTGGTAATCGAACCCCTCAGTTATTTTATAAAAAATTGTACTCATTTGCATAATGATTGATAGTATAAAATCGTTGCTGAGACTCTGAATTACTAAGATTGCATGTATTATTGATTATGATTCAGTAGATGTCGCGTGATTTGAGGGACTCCCATTCAACTGTGCTTTGAGTTGGATTTTTACATGGGGGAAAATGTGAAACTTCTATGGATCTTCGTTGAAATTATGTTATTTTAGCCTAAAATTGCATTATCTGGGTTACGGGGTGAAATCTGAGAGAAATGGGTTGAAAATAAATACGTTTAGTTGTTTAGCAAAATGTATAAAACTTGCCGAATTGCTCGGCGTTTCGCTTAATGTCTTCATTTTGCCTTTGACTGGATGCTACAAGTATCGATCGATCTGTGGCTTTAGGCGGTCAGTCTAAATCGCAAGTCGCACTCGGTGACTCGCCGAACGACCCATTTGTTCACCTTTTGTCTGTGCCCTTATATCATTTGTACATCATTTTAAGCGAATAGCCTAGCTAGATAAGCACTTCGCCAACTATTTTGGTGAAGCAATTCTGCACTTGCAACCCTCCTTTCTCCTGTTTAAATGATTGTCTAACTTGTATTCGAAGTCTTTGCAGAAAATGACTAGACCAAAAGTCGCAGGGAGAAATGAACCACCCCGAAACATAAGAGCACGCGAGTTTAAAGAAGATGAAAAGAAAGCAGAGCTAGCCAGACAAAGGAAATATACCAAGGAAGCTAGGGCCAGAAAGAGGATTCTTATTGATCCCATCATTCCTCCATGGAGACGCGGATTCTACACAGCCATAGATTCATTTTTGGCGGCTCATGACGTGGATTGAATGGGTGAGGCTAACATCGCTGCAGAAACTATGGCAAATGAGAGCAATGCAAACCAGAATGGAAACAGTTTAGGAGCTATTGTTTTATATCAAGCTGATGCATCAAACACCAATGCACAGGCAGATTAAGCGAATGCATAAACAGGATCCCCTCTCTAACTCCCTCTCTATTTTTCTTTGATTGACTTGTTGGATATTTTTGTAATTTGCATTTGAGGACAAACACATTTTATTTGTGGTGGGGTGAAGCCCACACCTTTTGTGTTGATAGTTGTGTTTTGTGTATATATTTAGGTTGTTCTATTTTAAAATTGTGCTTTATCTATTTCTATGGATGTTTGAGCTTGAGGCTCCTTTTATTTTTAATTACAAAATGATGTTGACCCCATTCGAAAAATTTTGAATTTTTTGCACATTTTTGCCACCCCTCGTGAGTTGAATGTGGTTGTTCTATTGCAAAAATTTGAGTCTTGGTTTCGATCAATACCGATGACTTGAATAGTGCTCTCAATTAAACGAACATGAGTGTACGGCTACGATGAGACCAAATGAAGTTGCATAGACAAAATGTTAACTCTTTGCATCTCATTGTGATTAGCCATTTATCGAATTGATTCTCTTGTAATGACGGTTGCACACTAGCGAAAGTGTGTGGTCTTGTTTGACTTAAGTGTCGATGCCTTGTGTGATGAGCTTACTTTGAACCTTGCATGAATAAACCTAGAATTTTCCCCGTTAGTCTGATTAATTTACTAATGTGTGCTCTTGAAATGATCTTAGGCAACTTTTGAAAAGTGTGAGCCAAATTTGACATATACATCTTTTGTGGTTTACCTGTGAGTGTGTGAAACTCTCTTGAATACCCTTTGAGCCTTACCTTTCTTTGGAAGAACCTTGATGAACCCTAGACCCACTTGACCCACTACCTATAATCCTCTTGATTATTGGTTTATCGAATAGCCAACTTAGGCTAAAAGCCTAAGTTGGAGGTGTGGTGAAAAGGAAAGGGAGAAGTCAAGAAGTGCAAGAAAAGTCTCCCTTAACCCATGGTGTTGCATAATAATGGAACCCCTTCAAAAAAAATAGGGGTTGTGGAATAAAGTACAAGAGAAATAGGGTTTCCAAGCAATCCATAGAGGTGAATAAAAAGATGACTTAGAAGCACTAGAAAAAGAATTGATAAAGGAAAAGAAGGGAATGCCTTGAGAATACCACATCTCACGAGGAAAAAGTCACTGAGCCTAAATGATAATACCTTTGCACTCATCCCCATTACAAGCCTTAGAAATACCTTTTTGATCTTGAGTAAGTCGAACCGAAGATCGATTGGAAAATAAGGGCAAGCTTATGGGTGAAAACATGCATTGTGTTCCTCTTTTGAGTGTGAGCACTGCATCTGATTCCTGATCTTCAATTGATTAACCTCTGTGTGTGAATATGGAATCATTCTTTATGTGAGGGCATTTAGATACTTTTTGTTGAGCTTGAACTTGCACAAGTAGCAAGTATTGCGAGCATGAAAATCTTTGGTAATGGTGTGTCGCAACTTGAATCTTTGAGTACACAATTGATCCTTGCATAAGTAAATTGAGTCTGGTTGTGTGCATTCATGATTGAGTCTTGTGTAGCAATGCTTGAGACAACCTTTTTGAACGGCTGAACTTGAGTTTGTTTGAGGACAAGCAAAAGTTTAAGTTGGGAGTGTTGATGAGTTCATAAATTGGACTCATTTAGGGCTTTATTTTAATAGAAATAGTGTCCTCAAATGCTTATTTATTCTAAATATCTAATGAAAACACTTAATTTTCAGGTATTTGAAGTTTTAGTGGAAGTATGGACACTTAGGCGCAAAAAGGAACAAAAAGGCTGAAAAGAACAAAGAAGCTGAAGACTGAGCATCGCCAAGCACGCTTGGCAATTCGCCCAAGGGACGCACTCCGCCCTTTGTTCCAGTGTGCTGAGCCCTGAAGGAAAGGATCAAGTCGACAGAAAATGGAGCAGTCGTTGCATCGCCGAGCAGTTCCGCGAAGCAGTACTATGTCGCCCAATGACACAGAGCACAACGATGTTGAAGGTTGGTGCAAGACGACGACGAACTACACCAAAGGGCGAATTGCCGAGTTAATCGACGATTCCGACTAACCTCGCCGAGCAATCCTCCAGCACTATTTTTTGAAGTCTATAAATACTAAACTCTTTATTAATTTTTAAGGAGAGTCGATCAATTATTATAATTTCCATATAGAATAGTACTTTTTAGAGGGTTTTGGAGACTTGGAGGGGAAGAGGGTTTTCATCTTCAAGATTTGGAGTTGGGTCTCTTGAATTCTTCATTATTGGCATGTACCCAGTAATTTATATTAACCCGTATTTCGGTCACACCCCAAGAATCCTCCTCTCATTGTTTAGATTCCATTGTTAATTTGCTGTTTTTATTTATTTGTGACAAAATCCCCATTTAATATTTGACACTTTGTTTCACTCCTTTTTATTTACTATATTTTTACTCGTTAATGTCTTTAGCTACGACTAGTTAGAACCTAATTTTATTTTTCTATAAATTCTCAAAACCACTCTCTTGGGACGATCCCAACCCTTGATTGGGTTATTATACTATTGCACGATCGTAGACACTTGAATTGGATGTTGTGTCGTTGATTACGCATTTTAAACATCACTCCCATGAATCCAAATGAGGGTACGGCAGTTACAAGGATAAGGGACTTCACTAGGTTGAATCCCTCGAAGTTCCATGTTTCCAAGGTTGATGAGGATCCTCAAGAGTTCATTGATAAGGTGTATAAGATAGTCGGAATTATGGATTTTTTTATACGGTGGAGAAGGCGGAGTTGACCGCTTATCAACCAAAGTGTGTTACTCAATTTTGGTTTGAACAATGGAAAAGTGAGAGGGCGGAGTTGGAAAACCAAGAATGTTTGTTTCTCGTTCCTTTCTTTCTGTCTGTTTGTTCATATTAGTATTGCCTAGTGGCCATGAATTTACCCAGAATGCATGTAATTTTGCTTGGTTTACTGTTCTTACTTTTCTATGATGTCAAAAGGAGGAAGATACACTGATAACATGTAAGCCAGTTCAGATCAAGGGATCAGGTCTTTCCGACAAGGGAAGCATGTTGATAGGGGGAATGTGCAAGCAAAAGATATGTAGACATGGGCAATAGTTTATCATCATCAAAAAGGGGGAAAATGTTGTATGTTGGGATTTTGATGATTTAACAAGCTATAAAGAAATAGGATCTAGTAAAGGGACCTGGTCCTCTGTGTTTTTGTCGTAAAGGACAAGTCAATGAAGTGTAGTTGTAAAGTTGTAGAAACTACAGTGGTTGGTGGGCACTACAGTAGAGGCGCAGAAAGGACAACAGTCCTCGACCAATGACATGCTGCTAAGTTGTTTTGTGTCTCTTACATATTGAAAATGTTGACAAGAAACAACCTACTATTTGCAATTAGGATTATTCAAAAGCAAAACCCGTTTTAAAGAAAGAACTACTCTGACACACAATGAGGGACCCGGTTTAGTCTTGCAGAGTCTGAAGTTGTTATTGGAGTCTAGTGTCTTATGGTCTTTTATTAAGAATATATTCCTATGTTATACGGGAAGATAGATCATGCCATATCATATTAGTGTTGGTTAAGTTTGCGGCTTGAGTTAGCTGAGTGGTGTTTGTTGAAGTTTATACTACTTAGAGGTAGTTGATAAAGTGGACAATAGGGCTATTGCTTTGTGTTTTGTAATAAAGGTGTTTAAAGGTTTGTAGGATTAAGATATTAATCCTTGTGATTACTAGAGCCAGTACTCACAAGTTACTTGAAGTTACTGGAGTTTTGAGAAATCCTGTGTGACAGGTCGTAGTTTTTCCTCTCTTGAACAAGGAAGTTTCCAGGTAAATAGCATTTACATTACTTCCTGTTATTACTACAGTCAAGGGACCTGGTCTCCTGACTAGTCGTGGACTCATACAAGCCAACGAAGGAAAAATTGTTCTTACTTCCCCAAGGGAGGCTGAAAGTTTTTTACAGAATAAGCTGTTCTTCTTTCATAAGCAAATATACTAGGTGCTTTTGTATGTAGAGAATGTTTTAAGCTCTTTTCACAACTCTGCTCCTATCTTTATATACAGCAAACTGAGTGTCAAGTTGTCATGCTTAATACCATGCCACAGATTTTTGAGTAAAACTATTTAGTTGAACAACCAGTAGTTCTTGTTCTATATGACCGCAACAATTAAGTTAATATAGCGTACAGAAAACATCCATGACCTGAAAATTTATCTCCTATCTGGCATCCAACTGTGTGATGCTTAATTCATTCACTGAAGTTTCGCCATGCTTGCTAGATGAACTGTCAGCTTCAGTGAATTGGTTCCTGCCATTGAAAAAGCCTGGCTCTTTAGGCGAGGGTAGTGAGACATCACTACCCAACACGAGCACAACTGATGCCAAATTCGGCCTATCTTCTGGACACTGCTGCACACATAACAGACCTACATGAACTGATCTTTGAACTTCAGACTGATTGCATGACTGCCTTAGTTGTGTATCAATTACTTCCATAACCCTGCCTTCTTTGAAAAGGATCCACACCTGAACATTTACTATCATGCAGTTAGATGCTATAAGTTTTACTTAACATATAAGATAGACAAGAAGATCACCTACATGTCCTAGAAGATTATGGTTATGGTCTGGATGCAAGAACCCTCTATTTCTCTCCCTGCTTAAAATCTCCAGTACTACAACTCCAAAGCTAAATACATCTGATTTCACTGAAAATGCTCCTTTTTCTGCATACTCCGGGGACATGTATCCACTGTAGGATAATGTCAAATAAACAAAGTAAGTAGCTTTTTAGTAGACTGCAAATACTTCATCGGTTTAAAGATTCTTACTATGTCCCAACCACTGTTTTTGTCATGGCTGCAGTCTCATTTCCTCCAAAACTTCTTGCCATGCCAAAGTCGGATATCTTTGGGTTCATATCTATGTCTAGCAAAACATTGCTAGGTTTAAGATCTCTGTGGATTATCCGCAATCTTGAGTCTTGATGAAGATAGAGAAGTCCGCGAGCAATTCCATTAATAATATGGAAGCACTTAGGCCAATCAAACAGTGACCTCCTATCTGTATCTGCAAAAATTCTGAGCTTATAGTAGAACACTTCAGATATTTCAAATCAAAGAACAGATAACAAAATTCATCTGACGATTGAACTATTACTACAGATAACTAAATGTGTTAAGAGTTGAGAGAAGTGAGAACCAACCAAAAAGGAACCAATCCAAGCTATTATTAGGCATGTACTCATAAACCAACATTTTTTCTTCTGCTTGGATACAACAACCAAGAAGCTTCACAAGATTCCTATGATGGAGTTTAGCAATGAAGATAACCTCATTCTTGAACTCGTCAGTTCCCTGTGCTGAGTATCTTGAAAGTCTCTTTACTGCTATTTCTTGTCCATCTTTCAGCATACCCTAGATATCCAGTAAATTAGTTGAATGAGCTTCTCCAGAATATTTTACTGACAAACAATAAAGTAGATTTTGACATTGCTGTTTAGATGAAATAGGAGAATGACATATCAATTTTCTTACCGAAACATGTGTTTTCGTTTTAAAGTTTCGGAAATTCCTTTTTAGGCAGTTATTTTGGATGAAATAGAAAGAGCTGAAGTTAAAATAGTTACCTTGTAAACAGGTCCAAAACCACCCTCTCCAAGCTTGTTGTTCAATGAAAAGTTATTGGTAGCATGAGATATAGTTTCAAAATCAAACAACGGTAAATCTAGCTCTTTATCTTTCCTTTCTTTAGTGCAGAACATTTCAGAGATTCTTGTTCTTCTTCCTGTTAAAATAAGGACTTAATTGGATGTAAAGAGAAATTCTGATATTTACCAAATGTAACTCCAGAAAAAACAAAACCACAAATTCAAAAGCAGCAAAACCTCTGAGGTTTACCTTTTCTAAAATATTGCTGATTCTTCTTCTTTTGCCTTATGTACATGATTAAGCATAGTACTAGGAGCAGACCTAATGCTGCCAGTGGCAAGCTGATTGTCAGTTTGTTTACTTTCCCTGTACTGGAGTTACCTGATGACAGAAATAAATTCGTAAGACGGAAAAAATAAACTGTTTTGGTTTTCAAATAATGTAGAGAAACCTCAACTTGCTCACTAAATGGCATTTAATTTGGTCTAGAATACTCAAAATCTAATGTGGCATACTTAACAGCCTAACATGAAAAAGTATAGAAACAGATTTATACCAAACTCAGAAGAGTCCAACTTTACATAGATATCTTGCCCAGTAGCACCAAACTCTCTGATGTCCATCAGCTCATCAAACCAAAGCAAGCAATCTTCATTTGTCCCTGTTATGTCTGGATTTGCATATGCCATACACGAGCAGTTTCTCAAGCACAATTCTTCGCATGCATTAAGAGTCACTCCTCCACTGTACCAGGAAAAACGAGTGTCTGGCAACTTGATGCCTTGATACTTGAAGAATTTAACTTCCTTTTGGCAATTCAATATTGCTGTCTTTCTAACACAGCCACCAGACCAATTTCCCCTTGCCCATTCTGTTGGATCTTTGGGTTCAAATTTATCCAAACATCTGCAGATTGAGGAATTGCCGCTGTTGCACAAACCATATGAATGACACTGGCCATAAATGTCACAGTTATCAGATGGTGCACTGACAACATCGTCCCAATTTTGGGTCCAATTATTCCATTCTGAAAGCTGTAGAAATCCATTTAGTTGCATCACTACCCTTGCAATGATAGAGCTGTCTGTAAGTTCATACATGAATGATATTTCATTAGGATCAGATAAGTATGTATAGTTATAACCATTCCACGATGTGTCACGAGATGGTGCATTAGGAAAGACTCGGCCATTCCATGGTCCAGCTCTGTAGAGTTCAATGGAACCATTCATAACGAATGTTTGTAGGAATCCACCAGTATCAAATGTCCAGGTAAACTGACCCCTGGAAGGATCATTTGTACTCTTCCATGACGAAAGGGAACGATGAAAACCAGTTTTCAGATTAATCCCAACCTTCATTCCAGGTAAAGCAGTGTCACCTGGATTGTCAAAACTTTGCCACAGGTAGTTCTGAGGCTTATCCTCGGCTGCATCTCGAACAACAAGATTGCCTGAATCAAGGAGTTGTGCTACTGGATTTTGCCCATGTCTAGTGGAATTGGAGGACCAAATGACTCTGCCAGAACCATTTAGAAGAGTAAGAATTCCTTGTCTGGTAAAATTTAGCACACTCGATGTGTCATTGAGTGGATTGTCTCTATTAGCAACCCATACCACTGTCTGTACAGTAACTTTATTAAACAATATTCCTAAGTAACGTTTCCCGGATGTCCCAGGGGAAAAAAATTCCAACTTAAACTTGCCATCTGATGAAATAATGGTGCTTCCATCTGTTAGAGGTTGATTTGCAGGTATGGTATGTTGAGCACTCACACTCGACAGAATCCATATGGATGACAAGAAGTAAAGTATGTTTATGGCCTCCATTAAAATGAGATAGCAGATGGAATTTGATTTCACTTGCAGATGGAGTCATGGAGATGTTCAGAATATGAAGCTTCATAATCTATTTGCTACGGTTGACATAAAAACATAGTCGCGTGGAAATTTTGCATAGCTTGACCAAAATAGATAGGTTGAACATTCTTATTAACATAGTCGCGTGGAAATTTGCTATGTTCACATCTCTTTATCTTATTATTATAACTTAGCGCGTTTTGTTATAATATTTTGGGAAAAAGGCATAAATTCCCTCTTAAATTTATCCCAAAAAGTCAGTTACACGTTTAAACTATCATAGTAACCTATTACACATCTATACTATTCAAAAGTAAATTTTCTTACCCCTTAAAACTGACGTGGCAAAAAAATAAAACAAAAATAAAAAATAAGCACGTCAATTTGAAATTAAAGTAAAAAATAAATTAGAATCCTCTTTTTCACCCCACCTCCCACACCTCTTCTTCTTCAAACCCCACCCATTGTCCTCGTCTCCTTCATTCTTTATTTTTCATCACACTTCTTTATTCTTTATCACAATCTGAAAGCACAATTTTTTTATGATTCGCAATTAGGTTAATCCCATAGATTTGTTAGTGAATAATTGTATTTTATCTAGAAAATTTTTGATTGATTATTTCTATCTTTTTCAAATTTTTTTTAACTTTGTTCAAGAATTTTTGGTTGTTAATCAATTTTTGGGTTTGGTGGTAATAGCAGCTTTATGGGTTTGGTGGTGATGGATGGCGGGTGACAAACATTAAAAGAGGTAATGGAAGGTAGTGAAGAAGAAAAAGTTGATATTGATAATGGTGGTGGTGATATTTGGTGTTGGGTGACAAAGAAGAAGAAGAAGAATTGAAGGTGATATAGTGGTGGTGAAGAACAAAATCAATAGTGAAGGTGGAGTCGGATATGATTTTCCGATGAAATGAGAATTGAAAATGGGTGGGATTAGTGATGAAGAAGATATAATTATTAGAGAATTAAAACAATTAATAGGGATTAGTTAAAGTAAAATATAGTTAACAAAAGAAAAGTTATTTAATAAAGAAAACAAAACAAAAAATTATAATTTATGACATAATGCTGACGTAGCGCTGATGTGGCAGCGAGTGTACTACACCACATAATGTGAGAGTGGTGTTACACGTCTCAAGGTGGTAATAAATTCACTTTTGAGTAGTCAAGATGTGTAATAGGTCACCATGATAGTTTAAGCGTATAACTGACTTTTTTGGGGATAAGTTCAAGGGGAAATCTATGTCTTTTCCCTATTTTTTAGCCATAAGTATTGAAAACAGTACTCTAAACTTGACGTGAATTATTATTTTAGTGTATTAACTATTGACAGTCTTTAAAACATTCCTCTAGTTGATTAAATAATTTTAAAATATTGCTCTACTTGATTAATTAATTTAAAAACACGCATTTTATGCCACATGTCATCTACCCAAGCATATCTCTGAAATTTTCTATTGATATGGCTACACATAGATATATATATATTATAAAATAAGTATTTAAGAAACATTTATAATCAAATGCTAAGAATCTATATATATATATATATATATATATATAATGAAATGATAGATAAAAGGGATATGATACCTCTCTATGACATTTATATATTTTCTCTTTTTTTTTACCATTTTTTTTAATTTAAATCAATTATTTTATTATAAAAGTAATTTACTTAATTTATTACAAATAAATATTTTATTATTGAGTTACATTTACAACAAAAACTCTTCACATGCCTAAAAACCTTTTTTTTTACCCTCTCTAGGAGCTCCCACCCCTTTTGCTCCATTGGTGACTCGAACTCGCAACCTTCGGGTTGGAAGTGAAGGATGCTTACCATCCGAGCAACTCCCTCTCGTCAAAAAAAAAAAAAAAAAAAAACCTATTTATCTTTTGTCTCCTTTTTAATCTTCTTTTTACTTCATTATTTTTATTAATTAATCAATTATTTAGTAATTAAAATAATATTACATCTACTTAGATTTCATGAGTTACAAAAACCTTCATCTTTTTGTATCATCCACTTAATTAACATGTCTCCTTAACTTCCTTCAACATGATTCTTATGACTTAACTTCCTTCAACATGATTCTTATGGCTTAACTTATCTATAAATAACAATCATCTATAGCTATGTTGGATGTTCATTTTGATTTCCATTCCTCCTCCTCCTCCTTCATTAGTATATATATAGATATATATTTTAATCTTTTATTAATTTTGTACTCCTTTATTTTCTCAAAGGAATTTAAGGACATCATGCCAAGGGCTGAGATCAACAAGAAATGAGCATTCGACAATAGTGGACATTAACCAAACCCAAGATAAGCTCAAACACAAAGAGCTTATAAGACCTATTATTTTGTGCTGAACTTTTTTTTTTAGATGCTCTAATTTTTTGCATTCGTTTTTTATTTGTTTTGTATAGATTTTATTTAATATAGAGTAAATTAAGAAAAGTTAGATATAGAAGAAGTGATGTGGCATGTCTTGACATGTCGAATTTTTTTTTTATGGATGAGGTATACCATGTCATAGTTGTATGAAGAAACTTTTTAATAGAACAAAGTACATTTTGGAGGTCCCATGTCTTTTGAACATCTTCTTTTCTCTTCTTACTCCTCCACCCCCACCTTCTATTTACCCATCCATTTAATATAGAGAACTTTATATTAATATTTTTTAATTTAAATATATTTCATTACGTAAATTTAAAATAACACAATAACAATATCAAAGAAAAATAAAAATATTACCTCCATCTACTTTTATTCGTCATGTTGCGTTTTTCAAAAGTCAATTTTTGACTAATTTTCAAAGTTAAATTAGATTATATTAATTCAATATTTTAAACAAAAAATTTAGATTTTTAAAAACTATATGAAAAGTACTACAAATTGCAATTTCTTGCATATCAATATGATGAAAAATACATTGTAAGATGTTATTCAAAGTTCTTATAGTTTGACTCTAAAAAGGGAAACCATGACAATTAAAAGTGGGCGGATGAAATAGTAATATCTTAAAATTAGAATGTCATTATTTCTTAAAATTAATATTTATTTTCCTTACCTTTTCGATACTTCATAATATTCATTTGTCAAAAATAAAATAGAAATAAATATATTGATACTAATTTAAATTTAAAGTCAAATAATTACGTACTTAAAAAAGGTTAAATTAAGATGTGTGCGCTTAACCTCATAAAAAGTCTTTTTGTTTAGTTTTAGGATAAACATAAATAGTTATTTAAAACTACACGTCAATCAACAAAATCAAAATATAATTAATCAATTCTTTTTTTTTTCAGTTTACTCTCTTCATCAATTTATTGAATTATTTTTTATTTTCGAAAGTCAAACTATAAAATATTTTTTTTTCCCATATACTAACATAATAAGAATTGCAACTTTAGTATTTTTGGTTGAATTGCAACTTAGTGGGAAGGATTAACAAACATAATAAATTACAGTTCTTATGTTAATATATATATATATATATATATATATAGAGTATTTTTATTATATCTTTGTGATACGCTTTTTCTAATGGAATTTCTTCCATATTCAAAAGAAAGTCTTGAGTTGCTACTCGAATTTCTTATTTCTTGTGTTTTTCCAAATTGAATTTCATATTCTTCTGGAATTTGTGCTTGCTGAATTTCTGCTTCAACAATTCTTGCAATTTCTGCACATTCTTTATCTATTTCAATAATTTCTTTATTTTGTAAACTTTACCATAATTGAAATTGGTAACTGTATACAAAGCTTGATAATATATACTCATAATATGATTACCTGGTTTAAACAGGTCATGAAATGACAATTTAGTACTACAAACTGATGCGTCAGATTATCATTGGGGAGCATTATTGCAAATCGATCTGAATGAAATTTGCAGGTACACAAGCGGTACATTTAATGATGTAGAAACAAGATATTCTACAAACGAAAAAGAATTACTAGCCATTGTTAGAGGAATTAGGAAATTTTTAGCTTTCCTTCTACCTAAACAATTTGTTATTAGAACTCTAATAAACAGGGTATTTGAAAAAATGCAATTGGTGTCAGATTCAATCGATGACAAAAACCAAAAATTATTCAACATCAGAGATGATCTAATGAGCTTGTCCGAACAAGCGAGAAAGATACAGTACGAAATTAATCAGCTAAGCAACGACCAAGCTGAAAACATGAATGAATTTCTTTTATTATGTGAAACATTTGGACACATGTCCAAAAAGGAATTATCCTCAGGGGAATATATATATATATATACTAGTTCTTTGACACGTGCGTTGAACGTGATTACCAATTCTAAAAATATATGTTATAGTAAATAGTATTGCTTATTTATATATACTAGTTCTTTGACACGTGCGTTGAACGTGATTACCAATTCTGAAAATATATGTTATAGTAAATAGTATTGCTTATTTAAGAGAAGATTTGAATAATAAGATTAGCAAAAAATAATTATGCAGATTCTTTTGTAAATGTTCAATGTGGATCGTCATATATATCTCTTATTCACGCGAATCTATGAAGATGGTCAGTAAAAAAATTTATTAGTTAAATTCAATAATGTATATATATTTATTTTAATTTGATGAGGTTCAATTATTTATTAGTCGTATCTCACTAATATATATTATCTTAAAGCGATATTTGTTTTGTATTTTTTTCATCTAACCAGATGTGTTTTGCACGTGTATTCCACGTTAAATTGTTTAGATGTCATATGAACATGTGAAGAAAACAACTACATTTTATCTATTAGAACTATTTTTTGTATATTAATTTTATTTTTTAAGTTATAACACAATAGATGGCATACTTGTTGTTGGCTCTCATATTTAATTACTCGATTGACTGTGTACATAAATCAGAGATAGTTATTTGAATGTCCATAGTTAATTGAGAAAGGTTTCCTTTGTTTTACCGAAAAAATAAAAAATTAAAATTAAAGAATATATTCTATCTGTAAAATCATATATATAATCACATGTTCATTTTACACTCTACAAAGATATAGTTCATATACTTGTAAACGATTTTCAATTTATTCAACCAAGAATGATTCGTCAAAGGAAAAATAACAACACTGTATTATCACATATATAGGGTCGTTATAATAATATGAAAAATTATTGGTCAAAAGTTAATATAAGAAAAGTTGAAAGATTGACATAATTAATGTAATAACTATTAAATTTATAATATTATAACTAAGAATGTAAAAGAGTGTGAAGATCGTTTGCAATAATTAGTAATAACTAAGAAAAATTATAATGTTATAACTAAAGAATTAATGTGCAATAACTGAATTTCTAATAAATTTTATACTTACATATATTGACATATGATTCATATATATTCACATATTTTCACATTTGTTGTGAGTTTTTTTCTAAAAATAGAACTCGAAATATTTTAAAATAATATATTTTGAAGTTAGAAGATCTTGTTAACTTGATAATACATTTGTGACATATATAATACCTACTTTAATTTAAATACAAATACCTACCCAAATATAACTATAATTTGCATTAATGAAAATATTTATCTCACAAAAGTTAGCTATTAAATAAATAATAAAAATTAAACTAATACAAACTTCAACTGACATCATTACAAGTCATATGAACTTTTCTTCTTCTAAAATATTGAAATATTAAAAAATAGTAAATAAGTAAAACAAAAGGGCAATGTTTATATAGTACTAATAATTATTTTGAAGCAAACTTTCTAACAATCTAAATCACATAAGTAGCATTGATAAATAAAGTCATTATTTTGTCTTAAGCATAAACAAATAAATTGTGACAATTCTCTAAATTTTGGAAAAAGATATTCAGAAGCATATATCTACATTTGTCACGACCCAGACCACCGTGATTGGCACCCATACTAACCCTTCGATGGGAGAACCATTACTACAACCCAAACTAACAATTCAACCTTTACATTATATTTTCTTGTTTGGTGAATATTTGATGCATTTAATTATGTATGAAATTATTGAGAAGAGAAAAAATAATAATTTATACCCCATTTCGTTTTTCGTATTAGTTTTTTTTTTCTTTTATGAATTTTTTTTAAAAAATTACATAAAAATGGTACTTTATTAATTTACTCCTTAAGAGTTGTTTTTCCAATTTTACAAATTTTGTTTATATTTTTAAAAAGAATTAATTATTAGTGTAATGAAATTAAAAATAAAAGGGCAAAATACAGAAATCACATAATTTTAAGGAAAAATTACAATTTATCCCTTAAAATTTTAAAATTACAGAAATCCCTCATTTTCGCGCATCAGATTAGTGTATCAACGCTTATATTATTATATCTCGCACATCAGATTAATGTATCAGCGCTTATATTATTGTATCTCGCGCATCAGATTAATGTATCAACGCTTATATTATTGTATCTCGCGCATATATCAGCACTTATATAGCTCTGATACATTAATCTGATGCGCGAGATACAATAATATAAGCGCTGATACATTAATATGATGCGCGATATACAATAATACAAGTGCTGATACATTAATATGATGCGCGAAAATGAGGGATTTTGGAGATTTGTAAAACTTATAGGGGATAATGGTAATAAGTAAACTAAAATGTGGAATTTCTGTAATTTTTCCAAAATAAAATTATACTTTAATTTGTTAATTGACAAATATTTTTAATAACTATTTTTAGTAAGATAAATAATCAATACATGATTTTAAAAAATAACATCAAATGTTAAAAGTATGAATTAGGCTAAATTTCACATTTTTTTATTATTAACAATCTATCTATATATAAAAGGAGAAGAAAAAATGAAACATGTCAACACCACAAATTTTCAGTATTTTAAATAATTTTAAATAATTAATAATCAATAAATAAATAATAAATAAATATAGACACATGTCAATAATTAGAATTAGAATGACACATGTCAACACCACAAAAATAAAATAAAAATAAATAAATAAATAAATTTTAAACAAACTATTTAAAATACAAAAAAATAAAAATAAAATACCAACGGACAAAAAGGTAAAAAATGTTTAAATAGATTATAGTAATAGAAAATGTAACAAAGAAAAAATAAAATAAAAAACGTGCATCAATCATTTTAAATAAATAAAAACTACCCGCACATTAAAAAAAATCAGTTAAATGAAGATATGCTTTAGTTTTAAAAAATATATATATATATATATATTTTAAATGTGTTTTTTTCAAAATAAGTAACCAACTCACGTAACTATTTTGAAAAAAAGGCAAAGTAGTTACTTTTTGAATTTGAATTTAAAGTGGTTACTTAAAACTACTCTATCCATTATCTCTATTCCCTATATATACATAAATAAAGTTCATTATTGATCTTATTTTTCTTCAAATGTGTAGTATTATTTGTTGAATTATTTTCATTCTTCTTATCTTCATCTTTTTATGGAGCGAATAGGTAGATTATTTGTCGGCTAGCTAAAAAAAAAAGTTTGAATATACTTGCAAATAACAAAGTGAAAGTCCAAGAAGAAGAAGAAGAAGAACAATATTTATCAAAATGGAAATCTTTTGCAAATGATGATATTGTTAGATCTATAATGTCTTTTTGTGATTTTTTTTGGGTTCATTTCATTCAATTTGATTTGTTTCCGTCATATATTGTACTTGAATTCTTTAGGTCGAATGAGTTTCCTATGTTCTTTTTTTATTTACATTTGTAATCTTTGATGATTTTTACTGTAATTAATAATTTTTTTACGATTGTGTTATTTTTTATTTAATTTAAGTGAAGTTATTCTAATACTTTTTATGTTATCATTTTCTGTTAATTTTTCTATTCAATTGTATATTAACATGTTTTTATATTATTGAATATTGAATTATTTGAATTGAATAATTTTTTAATTTTATTATTTTTTGTTAATTTTTTATTCCATCATTTATACTAACATGTGTTTATTATTGAATTATGGATGTATTCTTCTTCAAATGTGTAATGTTGTCTGTTAAATTATTTCTATTTCTTTTTATCTTTATCTTTTTATTTGGTGAATAGGTAAATTATTGGATGGCTAGCCGAATAAAATTTGAATATATTTGCGAATAAAATAGTAGAAGTTCAAGAAAAGAAGAACAATATTTATCAAAGTGAAAATCCTCTGCAAATAATGATATTGTTAGATCTATAATGTCTTATTATTATTATTTTTTCAGTTTATTTCATTCAATTTGATTTGTTTTTGTCATATTTTGTACATAAATTCTTTAAATCAAATGATTGAACCATGATTCTATTCTTCTTCAAATGTGTATTGTTGTTTGTTAAATTAGTTTCATTCTTCTTATCTTCATTTTTTATGGGGTCAATAGATAGATTATTTGATGGCTAGCCGAAGAAAATTTGAATATATTTGCAAATAAAAAAGTGAAGGTCCAAAAAAAAAAGAACAATATTTATCAAACTGAAAATCCTTTGCAAATAATGATATTGATAAGTATAATGTCTTATTGTGACTTTTTAGTTTATTTCATTCAATTTGATTTGTTTTTTGTGATATTATGTACTTAAATTCTTTAAATCAAATGAGTTTTATATTTTTATTTATTTACATTTGTAATCTTTGATATTTTTATGGTGATTCATATTTTTTTTAGATTATACGTTATTTTTTAAATTTAATTTTAATGAAGTTATTCTAATACCTTTTTTTTTTTTTCATTTTCTGTTAATTTTTACTCAATCATTTGCACTAACATATTTTTTATTGTTGGATTATTGGTAATATATTCACATTTTTAAAATGCTAAATATGTGCACTTGAATATCTTAATTGCTATGGAATTATTAATATAATGTATCGATAAATGTAGAATATCATGATTTATGTATATTATTCCACTTTCTTATTGCCTTTTAGTAATATACTGAGTGATAAAATATTAAAGTATGAACAAAATTTTGTTCATTTGTTCAGTTAAATTTTATTTAAGATATAATTTTTTAAAATTGTTACTATACTTAAAATAAATGGATTTTCTTTGAAATTTAGAACCTTCAAACCTATAGAATATACAACTATTCTAAAAATTAAATGTACAAAAAAGACTTCTCATATTACAAGTTATCAGAGAATTTGAAATTATTTTGTCGATACTGAAATAAATAATAGGTCATTTAATTAATTAGAAATTACCATTTAATTAATAAGAGAATATGCACCATTGTATATGCGATCGAGACAAATAGTAACGTGTTTCAAAATATTAGATCAAAGCAAATTCAAAATTAAGATTATTTTTTTATAACGTGGAATTTAGACATTTTTAAAAAATATAGAATTTATATAAATTTTTAAATAGTTAATTAGAAATTATAAAATTATTTTTAAAATGATAAGCTAGTTATTTTAAAATTATAAAAAAAATGTAATATTTTAAATAATTGAGACTGACTAATTACAAGTTCAAATTTTGAAATTTAATATTTATAGTTTTTGAAGATAGTTACACTTTTCAAACTTTATCATAATTTTAAGATAATTATATAACTAGAAGGTACTCTCTAATAGTGCATGTAATTATTTTGTTTGTTCAAAAATTATTTTATGTGTATGTTACCTCATTTTTTATCTCAATTATGTAGAAACTTTAATAGTAGTCATAAATAATTTCAATTATTATCATTAATAGAGCATTAGAATAATTATTACTAAAGGTATTTATGTTAATAAAAATTAAATTGTTGTATGTATTATTGATATATGACTAAAGAAAATAACATGGGGAAGAAAATAGTAAGTAAATATTATACGTTGTATTGAAATATACTTAAGTTAATAAAAATAGAAATTGTTGTAAGTATTATTTTTTATGATTAAACAAAAATAACAATTTGAAGAAAATAATAAATAAAGATTACACGTTGTATTAAAATAATAAGTACTAAAAATTATGATAAATTTTATAATAGTCATAAAAGAAATTTACGCAATAATTACTATAATAGAATACTAGAAAAATTGATAAGTTCCTCGACATATAATCATTGAAAAAAATTAAATTATTATTTTCTTTTTCGAAAGTTTAAAAGTAACTTATTCAGTATTTGTGATTAATTATTTTCAATGATTAATAAAAAATGTATATATCATGAACATGTTTCTATTATTAGATGACATTATTTTAAATTATTTTTCTATTATCGTTTGACACAAATTTAAGAATGTAAAGAATATGTTGAATCTTTTGAATTTAAAAAAATATATATGCAAAATATATTAACACGTCATTTAATCTTATGATATTTTACCTTTCATGTGAAATATTTTTAACTAATAAATTGTTAATATGAAAAATATATTAATATATCAATACAATAATAAAGGACAAATATGTAAAAATATTTCAACTATTTGATGTTTCATGAAATTAAATTAATCATAAATTCATATATAGCTGCGCAATGTGCGGATACATATACTAATATTATTAAAAAAAACAGCAAAATATTAAAAAATAGTAAAAAAAGAAAAAAAAAAAAAAAAAGAGAAGTTGAAAAGTTGAATCAAAGGGAAAAAATTTTAAAAGAAAGAGAGAGAAAGCTGACCCATTTTTCTGAAAATGGAAACCGATAATCTGACAAATTCTAATAGCGGCACATACATGTTTTGCATCCATATCATATCTTCCCTCATCCACCATAAAAATTTTCTGGCATGTCTGTTTGATTAAGAATTATATATATATATATTTTTTTTTTCTATTTTTTCTTTTTATTTAATTATCCTATTTATTTTATATAATGCTAAACATTAGAAAAATGATGTGACACTTCTCTCTAGTTACTAATTCAAATAATCTTTTTTTTTTTCTCTTTTAAAACAAATTTCACAATATTTTTATTTATTATCATTATTATTATTATCATACAAAAATAAATATGTCAATTACTACTCCTCCATTCAATGATATTATTTATTATAAAAACTTAAATGTTTCAAAATTTTCTACTCCACTTATTCTTATCATTATTATACAATTTAAAGACCTAAATATTTATCACTCTAACCTTTTATTTCCTTCCTAAAGAATTAAAAATATATTAAATTGAAGTAGTCTAATCTCTCTCTCACACACACCTTCAATTGGATTTCAAGAGAACATCTTATTGTTAATTTTATTTAAAAATATGTTTAAAGAACAAAAGAAATGCTTGACTATAAAATCTCTATATTATTACTCTTATTTATAAGCCAACAACAATAGGACTAACACAACAATTAGGTATTGTACAGTCGTTTGGTGTGAAGGATAGGTACAAATAGTCCTGGGATAAAGCCTTAGTGGTACTTAATTGAGTGTTTGGTTGGGAAGTTTGAGATAACTTATTCTGGGATTAATAAATAGTACCAGGATAAGTTATCCCTCCAAAAGGGTGGTATAGTAATCCCATCACAATTTGTGATGAGATAAATTTATTAAATGACAAAACTACCCTTCAAACCTTTTGGGTACACTCAACTTTTCATTGATAAGCTTTCACAGCGCCGCTTTGGTCTTAGCTTCCATGTTTTTTCTCTTCTTCATTACAGTAAGAATCACTCTTTCATTTGGGTACACTCAACTTTTCATTTTCGATTGAAGCCATAGATGGGTGATTGAAGAACTTCTTTACCAATAACCTTCAACTTTCAAGTTTCTAACAAGGTTAAATTTTTTTTCCAGAATTTGTTTCTCTTTTCTTTCTTTGTCATCATTAATAATTCTCTGATCTGTTGCATATTAATTTGGATACACTCATGTTTTCTACTTAATGGAAGAAATCAAAAAAAAATTTGAATGTTATGTTTTAAGGTTTTTGTAAATTTTGAAAAAAGATTGTTCTTGTATGGATTATTGTGGTGTTACTGATATTATCTTTTGTATGGATTATTGTGGTGTTACTGATGCTGGTTATATGGGGTCTACCTATACATGGTGTAATAATCGTTGTCCTAAAAAGAGAGTATGGATGCGGTTGGATAGAATTTTCATTAATGTTCAAACATAAGTGTTTTCCTTTCACCTATCTTGGATGTCCTCTGTACATCGGAAAAAAGAAGCAGGAATATTTTGATGATTGGATGGGAAGTGGTGCCCTATCTAATATCCTCCCACCACCTTCTCATTATAACAAGGACAAGGTTAAAGACTTCATTCACGAGGGAGAGTGGGACTTTGATAAACTATCAGACATACTTCCTCCTCAAGTTGTAAATCAGATTGTGAGCATCCCTATAGGTGATCCGAATCAGTCGGATTATGCTATTTGGATTCCCAGTGGAGATGGACATTTTACTACTAAAAGTGCATATGTTGATTGTAGTAATACTAGGGAAAAGAATGATATGAGAAACAAGATTTGGCATGGAAAAATTCCTTTCAAAATGTCATTCTTGACAGGGAGATTGGTACAAAATAAACTTCCTTTATATGACACTGTTGGCAGATTTGTCGATAACATTGATTCTAATTGTGTTTGTTGTAAGAATATGAAAATTGAGACCATTAACCATGTATTCTTGGATAGTGATGTAGCTAGCTACTTATGGAAAAATTTTGGAGGCCCTTTGGACATTGATACGAGGGCCTCATCTACTATTAATCTTCTAAAGACTTGGTGGAATGTACAAACTCATAATTCCATACATAATGTGATTATCCATACTCTACCTATCTTGATTTTCTGGAAAATCTGGAAACATAGATGTGCTTGTAAATATGGGGATCAAAAGAAGATGCGGTATAGAACCATGGAAAATCATGTATGGTGGAATTTGAAAATGTCTTTGAGAATGACTTTTCCCTCTTTTGAGATTGGTAATTCTTGGAGAGATCTTCTAAACAAGGTGGAAAGCTTAAGACCATATCCGAAGTGGAAGATTGTCCACTGGAACACACCCAATATCAATTGTGTTAAAATAAATACGGATGGAAGTTTCTCTTCTGGCAATGCAGGTTTAGGAGGGATCGTTAGAGATCATACATGAAGGATGATTATGGCCTTCTCCATTCCTTCTTCATGCTCTAGTAACAATCTTGCAAAAGCTTTGGCGGCTAGATTCAGAATCCTATGGTGTTTGCAGCAAGGATTTCACAATTGCTATCTTGAATTAGACTCAAAATTGGTTGTTGATATGGTAAGGAATGGACAGGCCACCAACTTGAAAATCAAAGATGTTGTGGAAGACATCATACAAGTTGTTGCTAATGAATTGTGAAGTAAATCATTCTTACAAGGAAGCTAATCAAGTTGTAGATGCATTAGCTAAACATGTTGTTATTTCTAATGAAGCTCATATGTATCACGATTGGAGGGATATCCCTAAGCTAGAAGTAGGCTCATATCAATTAGACAAAATGCAAATGCTTAGTATTAGATTAGGTATGAAAAATCAATTTTTTTTCGTAAGCTGAGGCCTTTTCTGTTGGCTGCCAAAAGGCCTTTTTGTACGTGGGTTTGCCCATATGCACTCTTTTGATGGAATAAATAACTCCCACTTGGTTTGGGGAAAAAAAAAGTTAACACAAATGCCTACTAAGTCAAACTAATGAAATTGTCTCTTAATATGATCCATTGCCTTCCATAATGTGTGCAGAAATATTATGTGGATAGGTTGGATTTAGTTTTAAAATGGGTAACTGGTGGATTTTCTATGTTGGATGGATTGAGTAGTTAAATTTGGTTTTAACTAAAACTCTACCAAAAAAATATACAAAAAGCTAAAAAAGAGGGTCTTTTTGTAATCAAACCACTTATTTTTAGGTTGTAGGCAATGATTATTATTTTTAGTACAATAAACCAAACACTCAATAAGAAATAAGGCCAGGATAACTAATCCCAGTATAACTAATCTCAGTATAACTAATCCCAGCATAACTTATCCTATCATAACTTGTATTCAAACCAAACGACCTGTGAATGGTACTATAAATGTGTACATATTTCATTGGTTATTGATAACTTTATCTTTTGTGGGTCTTTTTGTTTAACACGTGTATATGCATCTTTAACCTAACAAAACGGCGCGTATGCCTAAGCAGCTCAAAGTTCATTCTCCCCTGCAATCTCTCTTCTTCCAAGCGAGCTTTCATTTTTCTCTTTCACTTTGCTTTTTTGCTCTCATTGTTTTTCTTTGCTTTCTCATCATCTTCTTCCAAGAGTTTTAATTAAACTTTGTCCTATTTTGTTGATTGTTTTGATATTGCTTCCAATGGTTGCTGCTTTAATTTGTTCGTATGTGATTGTAGGTATGTTGCATGGACAAAATTTCTATGTTGAATCCACTTCTTCTTCGTCTCCTATGCACAAGACTGTAGACCCATCTCAATTTTGCATTGATGGGTCCTATTATAAAAAAAATTCCAGGTATAGTGTCTTCAAATTCAAAGGCATCAGATTTTGAATTTTGTGTTATTTGATGAATGATCAAATTCAGTTACATATTTGCTCTTTGCTGTTTAGAGTTTCTTCTGCAATCATTTGTACCTCACCTCGAATTGTACCTCAATTTTTCTCCGTCATCGCATCAGACTGTTCTATTATTTCTGGTGAGTTTTTTTTTGATTTTTTTTCATCTTTTGTGTTTGTGTTAAATTGAGTAATATTGTACACGTAGAGTTATTTCTCTCTATTTCTTGCTCTCATCCTTTGTAGGTCATGTGAATATAGTTCATTGTGGTATGAACTGAACTTTAGTCTATGAAATAAGTGTATCTATCTTTCATTGTGGTATGAATTGAACTTTAGTCTCTCAAATAAGTATATCCATCTTCTTTTGTTTAAATACTATGTTTTAGTTGTTGTTTTCCGTTTGGGTATATGTATGTGTTCATTAATAAAAAGTTAGTATTTCCTTTCGATTGTTCTTTTTCAAAACCACAAGAAGCTATTTTCATTTATCCCAAAAAATCGAATAACATAGTGCTTTTGGAATGTCAAATTGAAGTTGAAAACACTATAGGTATTTCTTCTTCTATTTGCTTAAAGGTTAGTGGGCAGAGTAACCAAATACTTGTGTTGGTGCATTGTCGAGGTTAGTAAGGTGGCATAGAGTTATGAGATACTTGGGCTGGTGCATTTTCGAGGTTAGTGTAAGGTGGTTTGGACACTGGAGATTGGATAACACTTTGAGATATTCTGTCATATCTTCTAACTCCCCAAGCATTCAGATTTCTCCTAAGAATATTATTATATGAGTTATTTCTTTTGTTCTGAGCTATAGTGTTATCCCTGCGACCCTGCCTATTGAAGAATGAGAGGATGATCATACCAATTAGGTGTCTAGCAACTGGATATGTAGGAGGGGCATTATTAAACTTTGAAGTTGACCAGTTTTATGCTAAAATAGTTGAACAGAAATCCCATTTATATACTTTGATAAACAATAACTTTCCTTCTAAAATCTAGGAAATAAAGTTTGAGAATTTTCAGGTTGAACTGCTCCAATTGATCAACCACATTTATATTTGATATGTCTAGTGGGGAAAATGGTTACCGACATTAGGAGAAAGATGTAGACTGTTACCTTCTCAAAAAAAAAACATTAGGAGAAAGATGCGATGAAGTTGTTGAGGGGAGAAGGAGTTGTCGAACTCATAATTCGTACGTTAAATTTGTGCACTAGCTATTCGGTATCGGAAGAGATATTGTTGTTTCATCCAAGTTACCAAAGGTTAATGGAAACTACCAATAGAGTTTGTCACTGACTTCGTCTTTTCAACTCTACAAGGTTAAACACATTTAACATGGAATTACAATATGTTCATCTACCCATTCATATTATTTGATGCTTTTTCGTTTTCAATCTGTTCTTAAATAGAAATATTTTATATATAACAATAGTATAAGTTTGAAATTTTTCATTCAATTTTATTTTTTATCACTTGAGTCGTGGGGTCATTTGGAAACAACCTCTCTACCACCCTGAGGTAGGGGTAAGGTCTGCGTACACTCTAGCCCGAACTCTCTTTACTAGAACATTACACACTTTAAGTGGTACAAGGTTAATCCTTGGATCCCCATAAGCTTTAAAACTAATTTTGGAGTGTCTCCTGCAACATAAGAATGTTGCACTTAATTATATTCATGAAAAAACACCCTCCTATTACTTATTTCAATTAATATATTTGTGCACATTTACTGTTTGCTCCACCAAGTTGATTAATTGCTTCTACAAATATCGCATAAGGTTTGGTGTCCATTTTAAGTTTTGATTAGAGGAAGTATCAATTGAAAGTAATGTTCTGACTTCTTTATAAGGTCTTCAGATGCTTGTGGTTACTGTTGTTGGAATACCACATTGATGCATGTATGTTTAATATCAATATTTTAAACAGAGGCTAGATTAGATTGTTATTGTTGAAGCTGCAGTTTTGTTTTAATTTGTAATTAGATTGATTTCAGATATAGCTGGTTGCTACAGAGCTGTGTGTCAAAAAATGTACATGTCAAGGTGTTGTTTAAATATTGAACAACCAATTAACATTTACATTTCTACCTTTCACTCATAAATCAAGTAGTATAAGTTGTTGAACTGAACAACCATTTTGCTGATATAGGTTTATTCAGCTACCAGATATAAGGGATGTTAAGATCACAAATTTTACTTTGAGGTAACATTTTATGCTTTTTTCTTTGAACTTTGAATTGGTGAACAAAAAAATGTTACTTTTCTAGAATGTATGTACTATGTCGTATTAGTGTGTCTGTATGAAAATAACTGAAATTCACTTTAGTTTACTCTTTAGTTCTGGTTTTACTTTCTAGAGGGGGTCTAGGCAATCCTTTTGAAGCTTGAAAAAGATCTCATTATTACCCTTCAATAGCTTTTGGCTATTCGATGGTAAGGTTAATGATTTGATTTCATCCCTCTAATTTCTTATCTATTGGCGCTTTCTATTAAACCAGATTATTGGCTTTATTTGAATTTTTTTTTCAATGGTTTACTTCTTCATCCATGGATTCTATGATTCTTTTTTGTTAGTATGTCTTGGAGAAAACAAGATACTAACTATTGTTGTTGTAACAAAGCTTTTGATACTAGAGGCATAAGACAAGTACCAAAGAGAAAGAAAAGAAGGGAGATAACATATGAAACTTACCTTTGAGGGGAAGAGTCAATGGCCGTGCGTCACTACTTGAGTTTTGTCAGTTCCTTGAAGTGTATGTAGACAAAAGAAACTTCTGTTGGCTAAGCATTGCTTTCAATCCTTAGAGTTCGTAAGCCTTAGCGACCACTAATTTTTCCTTTGAACTTTGACTTTTTTGTTTATCGGTTTGGTTAAAGCCTAAAGGTACTAGAGCAAAAACTGTTCTTGCAAAGGCTGTAGTACATCATACCACCATGACCTTCATAATGTTTATTGGCTCAGAATTTGTTCAGAAATACTTGGGGCGAGGTATGCTTGAAGTGTTATTTTTATGCATTAATATACTCCAGATCACTAGTGTAAATGTTTGTATAATCTATTTTAGTAGCATGATATCAATCAGAGTTTTCAGTTTAAAGTGTTTGTATCTCATAAAAAGAGCTAAGAATAGCATTTAATTTCTTCACCTATGGCTTTCCAATTTCATATGTAATAGTAATCTTGACTGGGAGCGAGAATAAGGCAATTAACTAATGTACTATCTCCTTCGAAATTGTATCACCTAACTGTGCTTTATGATGATTCACTAGATGATCATCTAGCATACAATTTTGGTTTATTTATTTCTTGAAATTAAACATTACAGATTTAGAAACCACACTAAAGATGATACTTTACCCAATTTCTGAATTTTAAAAAGATCAAGAACATAACAACTACATTAGAGTTTTGTGTTTCGAGGACATAATCCTGCAAGTGTAAGGACACATGTACCCTTCACTTTTAATGAGTTGGCTTCAGCAAACCTATTCAATATGTAACAAAGTAAGGGACAACTTGAAAGTAGATGATTAGCAAAAGAGCATGTTCAAAATTGGCAACTCAGTATGTCCTATATAATAAGTGTTCTGGCATGACAATCGCAACTCAATATGCATTTCTAAAGTTTTACGGTTCTCGCCGACGAAAAAGAGCAGTAAAATAGTTAAGCACTTGTGCAATTATTGTGGTATATAAATGATTTATGATGATATACTAGCTTCAGAAGTACTTTTGAAAAAGTTAGAGTTATAGTTCTTTTACGGTTCTCGCTGACGAAAAAGAACAGTAAAATAGTTAAGCACTTATGCAGTTATTGTGGTGTGTAAATGGTTTATGATGATATAACAGCTTCAGAAGTACGTTTGAAAACGTCAGAGTTACAGTTTTCTTTTAAATTAATTCTATAGCTAGGTTGGCGGGAAGTTCTTGAAGTTATGGCAAATAGTCTATTATTCAGTAATTTAATTATTTGAATCCAAAATATGGTGAGAGTCTTGATGACTTGCAGGTAATGGAGCTTTCTAGAAATAACTTTATCTTATTTTCGAATCAAATGCCTAATAGTAACAAGTACTTTATAAATGTCTTGTAGTATCTGACTACGAGAGAATTTTGTATTATTTTTGTATTCTAGCAAAGAAGCTGAACCTTCCTTGAGTTTATTAAAATATATTCTTCCTTGAGTTCATAAAAGTGCTTTCTTTATCAAAATGTACATTCTAAGTTTCGTATGACATTATAGCACTGCTATAGTCATTAAGTCGAGGTCTATACTAAGTTATAAAAGGACCGTTCATTTTCCTCTCCTCATCCATTAAACTGGCAGGAAAGTGGATTATGTAGACAAAGATTCTGAGGGGCATTTTTGAGGTCATGATTATAATGATGACGAGGACAAGAACGACAAAGGACAGGTAATAATAGTACTGCAAATTTCGCTTACTTTCCCTGGAATACATTCATTTTGATGCATTTTCCTCAAGCCTGCACAGTTGTACCAGCTTTGATACAATAATAAGTATCAATGAATTAATAAATGTGTGCAAAATAAACATAGTAACTTAATACTTTTGCAACATTTTAAGTAAGGCATATTAAATACAAACTAAAGTAGCGGTTAGCATGCTAAGATAAGATCAATATATTATCCATGAAAGATAGGGGATATTTCATCACATTAATTATTTTGAGTTTAAGTACAATCAAAATGATCAGGTGGTACAGAAATTCCGTGGTCATTTTTGAGTAAAATTTGAAGGTCGGATGTGTTGTTGGATCTTAATATCGATATGATTTGTGGATCCGTATTTTCTCCAAATCCAATCAATTTTTTGGCATTGAATTCTTGAATATCAGGACATGGAGGATAGTAATTGAACTTGAAATAGATTCACTCTTAAAGTGTTAACATAATCATGTTCAAATGAAGTGTCATATCTTGCCTAGATCCTATCTTGTGTTGCCCTGTGACACGGCCCATGTCCTGGCCAATCAACCTTTATCTCTCACGATATAAGCTCACATTGTGAGGGAGGTTTGAGAAAGATATCATGTTTTAGTTCTTCTCAATTCACTCATCAAGCCATCAAAATCATTCAATTAGTTCTAAACTCTTTTCCACATTCATATTGATTTCTACACAAACATAATTCATATAAAGGTTATTTTCCTCATATTTATCGTCATGTCAATATGTATTTAAGCCTTGAAAGCATATGGATTACTTAGAAACTTAATGAGATTTGAAACGTTAGTAACTTCAATAGAAATTGTTGAGATTAATCATCTTTTCTTTTGATCCATCTTATTAGAGACTATACCTGACAATTTTGAGGAAGAAAAAGTGTTTATTTACCCTTCCTCTTTTCTTGATTTGTTGCGTTTTCAGTAGGAAACTCTTTATGTTGATTTCATGGTCCTTTATCTTAGAAATGAGGTACTAAGTGCTTTAGGTTAGTCTGATCAAAGAATAGTTGTTAACTTACTCTATAGTAGCCATAGATTCCTTCTTTTAGAGTCTTCTTGAGCAAAGTATTCAAGTATGATGAGAAGGGCCTTAGAAAGGAAAGATGGACAACCAATTTAAAGTCCACACTTAATTGTCTTCACGTTAATTCATCTTAATTTTGTGATCTTATTGTAGAGTACATTTTTTGTTTACTGGAGCTTATCAGATTTTCTCTCCGTCTTATTAATATTATTTTAAAGAGTAAAATGTGGATACTAAACAAGAGAGTAATTAAGCTATATCTCCAGGTATTTGGTTTTTAAAAATGGTAATGGTTTCTTTCTTATCAGAGAGTATTAGCACATCTGGAACTTGAAGTTGGAGGCAGATTTGAAAGAGCAGAACATCTTCAACATTAAACTATTGGAGTAGATTGCAGTTACTAACTCAAGCAAGAACATGTATAGTAGATTGTAAGTTACTAACTCGAGCAAAAATATGGTGATGAAAATTGCTACGTAAGATGCTACATGTGCCTTAAAAGGAAGCTGAAGTCAATCACTTGGTGAAGGGCCTGAATATGTGTCAACTATAGCGAGTGCATGTACCAACATTATTTAGATTCGAATGGGCGACGCCTAAAAGTCTTACAAAAATTTATCATAAACTGAATGAACGAGAAAGTATAGAACACCTTAGAGATGTATGAGATACAATTTCGGCCTGCATTTTCTTGATAGTTTGAAATGAAAGAAACATGATGTTTCAAAACTGAAGAAAATTCAGTCCAAAAATTGAAACACAAATATTTGTGATTGCTTGAAATGTATGCAAAGGTGTTGATGAGAACATGCTTGCAGCTATGTTAATATCCATGTTTAGTGTTGTAGATTGCTCCCTCGATGTGTCTTGTAAGTACTTTATAATTACTAAAACATCGTATTTAACGATTAATTTTTTTTCTTTAGAACAAATTTAAAAATCAAGTCATCAATCTAAGATGCAACTATTAAATGTGTATCGTACTCAAAACTAATGAAACATGATTAGAGTGTGTATTCACCTTATTGAGATGTAAATCTTTATATGTGCTGCGATACAATCCATCAGTCTATACTTCAAAGTCCAGACCTATCGTACAATGTCTCTGTGTGTAATGCTTCTTGAATTGAGATGATTGTTTCTTATTGGCACAAAAGTTACCAAGTACTTATAATTTTATTTAGGTCACTGGTATACACCTCAAAATAATAGATGTCTTAAAATTCAATTTGTTGGGCGTTGGGCCCGTGCTAAGCACGAACATGCCTATATATATATATAAAGGAGGACCATAGACAATGTGATGTGTCACCTCTCTATAGCCTCCATTTGCATTTAGCTTTTTTCTTCTTTTTTTGACTTTTAAAAAAAATAAATTAATTATTATATTATAAAAATAAATTACTTAAATTTATTACAAATAAATATTTTATTGATGGAGGAACATTTAAAACAAAAACTCTTCATATTTTTTTTTATTTGTCTCACTTATAATAAAAGGAGAAACATAATTTATCTTTTTTTGATTTTTTTAAATTCAAATTAATTATTGTATTGTAAAAATATATTACTTAATTTATACAAATAAATATTTTATTAATGTAGGAACATTTACAACAAAAAACTCTCCACATTCTTTTTTCTATTTTTTTTATCTCACTTCAAATCATGAAATGATAATAAATTTTTTTACATTTTAAGTAGTTTTATCTTTATTTTTTTAATTTATTCACAAGGAGTTATTACCCATGACTTGCCCCTCTTTAATTTTTACTTTTAATAATATTCATAACTCTCATAATTTTTATGTCCATAACCTCCAAACTTAAATTTGTAAGTTTATGATGTCTTATGGTATTCCTTTATTTTGCCTATAAATTCATATTAGTTTCATGAAGATTTACATTCACAATTATCCTTTCTCTTTTCATCATATTGGTTTGGTTTGTAACAAAAAAGAAGTACATGAAGGTAAGAAATATTTCATTGCAAATTTTTATTTTTTATTCCTCTATTTTTGTCTATATAAATTCGTATTTGGTTTGTGAATGAAACTAACATGTAACAAAAAAAAAGTACATGAAGTTAATAAATATATCATTCTCAAGTCCTTATTTTTTCATTTCCTCTATTTTGTCTATATATTCATATTTATTTTCATGAAGATTCACATACAAAGTCATTCTCAAGTCTTTCTTTTTATTTTTATTTACTTAGACATGCTTTTTAAATATTTTTAATGTTTGTATTATCATTCATCAAGCAACTATGATTAAAAAAAATCTATGTAATTCTTAACAATGTTTTGTCTGTATGCAATTGCTCTTTCTAATAGTTAGTTTTTTGGATATAATATAGTTTGATTATAATATTTGTTAGATTTCAAGAAATAATTATTATTTAGTATTGTTAGTACTATTGAAAAGATAATATACAAATATATTACATATAGTTTAAATTTCGTTGTTTCTTTTGACATATTTATTTTTATTCAGTTGGTTGCATATAATGAAGAGTTTGACATATGGATCAAAACATGATTGCGGATCTACTTGCAAAGGAAGATGATAGAAGGAAAAAAATGAAGCATAATTAGAGATTATTTTTTCACTTTGAATTGTATTAACAACTTAGTTACTTTTGCTAGAATTTTCTAAATTTTGATTTGTATATATAATTTAGCTAAATGTATTATATTGTCAATGCTAATCATTTGATCCTTTATTATTCTACTTTTTCTTTGTTATGAAGCAAAATTAATATAATTATCTCATTTTAACAACAAAATTTATTTTATGATGATTACGAGTTTCATTTTTATTATAATTATAAAAAAGTAATTGAAAAATAAAATATTATTTTCATGATGCCATTTTTGCGTATGTAACAATCTATATTCGTCGGCGTTCTTTTTGCTTTGAAATGTATTTATAATTTTTATGTAGTCACCAATTTTTATATTTTTTCTGTTCATTTTTTGTATTTTCACCCCTTATTTTTATTTATTTATTTTACAAATAAAATCAATGCATAATTAGTAACACATTTAATGTCTAATAAAATTATACATTTGAATTATTTTTAACTCATGTCTCTTCATCTTACTTGTAACTTTTAATATTAAATATTATTCATAACTTTTGTATGTTTCATTTTTCATAAATCTTATAAATATTTAATTAATGTTTTAAAAATTATAATAAGCAAATATAATAATAAGGACATAATAAAAAAATCAAATTTGTTTTGACGAAATCAGAGTTTGAATAGAAAATTAGTAATCCTACAAAAGATAGAGAAAATTAAAACATATAAAATATTTTCAACGTAATACAATATTGTTATTTCAACATATTATCTCTTATTCCATTTATTTCACCACGGTGAATATTTTGTTCTACTATATACATATACAAAAAATAAATAAATTTATATGTTTAAAAAAAATGAAAAAACCTATGATATCGCAGATGAAGAGAAATATTAATATTATCTATATATTCGATACCAACCTAAATATTACATATTTCATATTATTATATTATAAATATTTCATATAGCTGCACGACGCGCGGATAGTTTCACTAGTTAATTAAAATATAACAGACAACTGGCATCTCATGTTTCCATTCGTCAAGTGGTATATCACCTTATGTTTAATTTATACTTATTTTTTATATTTTCTTACTCAAGGGTGAATGATTGTCTTTTCTTATAAATTATTTGCATCATTTCCTTTTAATGTATGATGCAAAGAGTAATAGAGATTTGGTTGAATGATTAAAAAAAAGTGATTAATTAATAAAGACTAATTTTCTTTTATTAAAATTATGATAATAACTGTACAATCATATTTTTGATTTTTTATGATAAAATTATGGACTAAATTAAAGACCATGAATATCATTTAAACAAAAAAAAAAATAGTTTGGGGTATACAAATATACAATATTTATTTACAGCAAATTCAATTTTTTTCATATATTTTAGGGGTAAAATAGTTATTTATTCTTGGCAAGGAAGACACATATTTTTAAAAGGTCAGATATGCTGTTTTAACCCAAAAAAAGGCATAATACATAAACATGACATTTAACTTGGTGTTAGCGGGCAACTATAACCTTTAACTTTGGATATGCACAAGTAAACACTCAAACTCGTATAAAATTGAATAAATAGACACAATCGTCCTACATGACAATTTTGTGTCCTACGTGGCGTCATATGTGTATTATGCCATATAAGACAAGTATGTTTACTTATTTAATTTTATACAAGTTTAAGCGTCTACTTGTGCACACTCAAAGTTAAAATGCATAATTATCTGCTGGAGTCAAGTTAAAGGTCATATTTATATGTTATGCAAAATTTTTTTTTGATATTTTTATAATAGGTAGATAAACCTTTTGAGTAGTTCAAAAAAATATTTGACCCTTTTAATTAATTTTGAATTTTAAATTATTTTTTATTGACAAGCTGTTTACTAAAAGAAAAAAAAGAAGAGAAAATTATTGATGGCTGCTGCAGTGACCATGTTTCTAGACAATTGCGTTAGTCAGAGACGTCGCCTCAACAGTTTGACCGAAAGAACAATAATTGTATGCAGTGAAGTTGACCAACTATTGCTCTGTTCTATTATTATCCCTCCCTATCAATTTACGTGACATATTTTAAATATCGTGATTCAATTAAAGCTATTTTTAATTATAAATTTTTTACATAGTATTTTTTAAGTAAATTGAATTGTTAATTATTTATAGTTTATAAAAAAATTTGATGAATAAATTTTCAATCAAACTTAAATATTTTGACCGGAAGAAAGGAAGTATATTATTATATATCAGCTATTTCATCAATAATCCCTGCCTATTATTGAAGGAGAATCCTGCAATATTTTCCTTTAGTAAAACAAGGATGATGGAAAGCAGACATGTTCATTTGTTATTATTATTATGTTACTTGTTTTGTGTTTTGATTCTTACTAGAGCTGCAGATAATATAGCTAGAGATGAACCTTTAAGAGATGGAAAAACGATTGTTTCGTCAGGTGGAAATTTTGAGTTGGGATTTTTCTCCCCAACTCCAACATCGAGTAAACGATACCTGGGAATATGGTTCAACAAAGTATCTGTACAGACAGTGGTATGGGTTGCTAATAGAGACACTCCACTGAATGATAAAAATGGTATGCTCAATTTTACAACACAAGGAAATCTTACTCTTGTAAATGGTTCTGGCAGTGTGGTTTGGTCTTCCAATACCACAAGAGGAGGCGTGCAAAATCCAATAGCACAGCTTCTAGATTCAGGCAATCTTGTTGTTAGAACTGAGAATTCGAATTATGTATGGCAGAGTTTTGACTATCCTGGTGACACAGCTTTGCCTGGAGTTAAGATTGGGATCGATCTTAAGACTGGTTTTCGTCGTTTCCTCTGGTCATGGAAGAGCAGAAATGACCCTTCTAATGGTCAATATAGTTTCATATTTGATCCTAATGGATTCCCACAGCCATTTCTCATGAACGGTTCCATCCATCGCTTCAGGGGTGGAGCATGGAATGGTCAAAGCTTTGCTAATTCACCATCTCTACTACCAAGTCCTTCTTATAAATACATATTTGCATCCGATCCAGATCAAGTATACTTTACTTATGAGCTCATTGACACTTCTGCTATTGCAAGGGTAGTGATGCAACTAAATGGGTTTCTAGAGCTTTCGACATGGAATAATCTAACTCAGAATTGGGATAACTTTGGTAGCGCACCAGCAGACAACTGTGACATTTATGCCCAGTGTAACGCATATGGTTTGTGCAACAGTGGAAACTCTTCAATCTGCAGTTGTTTGGATAAATTTGAACCCAAAGATCCAACAGAATGGGCAAGGGGAAATTGGTCAGGTGGCTGTGTTAGAAAGACACCAATATTGAATTGCCAAAAGGAAGTTAAATTCTTAAAGTATTCAGGGATCAAGTTGCCAGACACTCGATTTTCCTGGTACGATCGAGGAGTAACTCTTAATTCATGTGAGGAATTGTGCTTGAGAAACTGTTCATGTGTGGCCTATGCAAAACTAGACACAACACGGACAAATGAAGATTGTTTGCTTTGGTTTGATGAGCTGATGGACATCAGAGAGTTTGGTTCTAGTGGGCAAGATATCTATATAAAGTTGGACTCCTCTGAGACAGAGATAAGTACAGGTTGGTATGCTTCTTTACATTAGTCTTGAGTTTTCTAGACCAAATTGAACTGTCTATTAAAAATTTGATAAGACTAAGATGAGTTTATATGAATCATCAGGAAACTCCAGTAAAGAGATATTAAAGAAATTGAGAATCAGCTTGCCATTGGCAGCATTAAGTCTTCTCTCAGTGCTATGCTTGATCTTGTACATTAGGCATACGAAGAACAAGAAGAAGAAAGAGGAGGAGAATCAGAATCAACAACGTTTTAGTGAAGGTAAACCGGATGTTTTGCTACTTTGAAATTTGAAATAAGTGGCCTGAATTGATGGTAAATCTTAGAAATTCCTCTTAACATCCAATTAAGTCCTTATTTTGACAGGAAGCTCTGAAATGTTGTACATTAATAAGAGCAAAAATGATGATCTAGATTTACCATTGTTTGATTTTGCCACTATCTTGGAGGCTACCAATAACCTTTCTTTGAGCAACAAGCTTGGAGAGGGTGGTTTTGGACCTGTTTACAAGGTAACGATGTTAACTACATCTCTTTCTTTTTCTCTAAACAAACTGCTTAACTTCAATATATTATATATGCTGGAACATTGACAAACTTTCGGAACCTTTAAAATGAAACAAGTTCCCGATTAGAAAATATGTCTCCGATTCTCCAGAAATGTCATTAAAAGTTAATTCCACTTCAAACAAGCTATCTAAAAAAGTTTACTCAGAATTTTTCAATCGAAAAACTAGAGAAGCTAATTGCCTGAGGATATGTAGGGTGCGCTGAAAGATGGACAAGAAATAGCAGTAAAGAGACTTTCAAGATACTCTGCACAGGGAACTGATGAGTTCAAGAATGAGGTTATCTTCATTGCTAAACTCCAGCACCGGAATCTTGTTAAGCTCCTTGGTTGCTGTATCCAAGCAGAAGAAAAGATGTTGGTTTATGAGTACATGCCAAATAATAGCTTGGATTGGTTCCTTTTTGGTTGGTTTTCACTTCTCTCAACTCTTAATACATTTTGTTATCTGTGTTAGCATGAGTAAGGAAAAGTAGTTAATAGGTAGATTTGTTTCTAATTATTGAAGATCAATTAGAATATCTTATTGATTGTGTAGTATATCATTTGGGATTGTAGTAGCATATTCTTTGGGATTGTAAATATCTTCCCATATATTTGTAATTCTATATAATGTATAGTTGATACATAATGAAAGTATCTTTTCCACCTATTTTGAGTTGGTATCAGAGCAAAATTTCTTTTCTTTATCCTAGTCTATAATTCTACCATGGGAGAATCCTCTAAAAATACAAACACCATTCTAGAACCTATAGCCATTCCCTTTGGTGTAAAACTCAATGGAAAGAATTATTCTCTTTGGTCTCAAGTTGTTGAGATGTTTGTTGCGAGTCGTGGAAAAATGGGATACTTATCAGGAATAGTTAAAGAGCCTCTCGCTACTGATGCCACTTATGAAAAGTGGAGTATGGATAATGCTATTGTTAAAAGTTGGCTCGTCTGTGCCATGGAACCCGACATTATGTGCTTATTTGTACGTCTTCCGACGGCCAAGAGTATTTGGGACACCGTGTCTCAAACATATTATGAAGGGGCTGATCGATCAGTTATTTACGATCTCTCTTGTCAAGCAATGCATATGAAACAAGAGGGGAAAACAGTTTCTACATACTTTGCAGATTTGCGCAAAATATGGCAGGAACTGGATCATCGTAAGCCCATCTCTTTCACACAACCTGATGTTGTCCAGACTCGACAGAAGGAAATTGAAGAAGAGCGTGTGTATTTCTTTCTGGCTGGTTTGGATGATATTTATGATCGTGTCCGAAGTGATATTCTTCGCGCAAACCCTTTTCCCAATCCAGAATCGGCTTTTGCTATGGTTCGAAGTGAAGAACAACGGAGGAATGCAATGCTAAATAATAATACAAATTCCAGCATGGCTATGGCAGCAAAGGTTTCTTTTGTCCAGAATCGAGATTACCATTCAAAAGCTCGTAGCAATGGTGAAAAGGGCTGTACTCACTGCGGTAATCCCAAACATGCAGTTGAGAATTGTTTTAAGTTACATGGATATCCAGATTGGTGGGATGGTTTAAATGAAAAAAAGTCCAGGGAACGGAGAAATCGAAAGGATGGTGATAAAAATGATGGGAAAGTTGCTGCTATGGTTTCAACTAGCACATCACTGCCAACTACTGGAACGGCTTTAGTTTCAACTGAAATTGGTGATTCTGATTTAGCGATACCTAGACACTCATCAGGTAATATTGGATCAAATTTGATTAAAATGGATTCTGATAAAGACACTGGATGGGTTATTGATTCCGGAGCTACTGATCATATGACATTTGATCAGTCCTTGCTACAAGCTCCTAATAAATGACATCGCTCACATGTGTCCAACGCAAATGGTGTATCATCCCCAGTTACTAGTGCTGGAACTGTCGTTCTGACTCCCTCCTTGTCTTTAGAGCATACATTATTTGTTCCTTCACTATCCAATAATTTGTTATCTGTGTCTCAAGTAACTCAACAATTAAATTGTCTAGTATTAATGTATCCTCATTTCTGCATCTTTCAGGACCTCAACAGCAAGGAGATTATTGGGCGTGGTACTAAAAGAGGGGGGCTCTATTATGTGGATGATGTATGTCGTGGTATTGCTCTAACCAGTCAAAGTTCATTTTCTACTAAAGAACACCAAATATGGATGTGGCATCGAAGATTTGGTCATGCTTCTTTTGGCTACATTAAACACTTATTCCCAACTTTGTTCTCAGAGTGTGATTTCTCTAATTTTCATTGTGATGTTTGTGTATTAGCGAAAAGTCATCGTACTACTTATCCTTTGAGTACTAGTAAGGCGACTGAGCCATTTGCATTGATTCACTCTGATGTGTGGGGTCCCTCTCCAGTTTCTAGTTCATCTGGCTATCGTTGGTTTGTAATCTTTGTTGATGATTTTAGTCGTATGACATGGATTTATCTACTAAAGAATAAAAGTGATGTTTCTGAATGCTTCCGCTCATTTCATAAGATGATTCAAACCCAATTTTCAGCCAAAATAAAAGTCCTTAGGTCAGATAATGGTGGAGAATATGTTAATCAAGTGTTGCAGTCGTATCTCCAAAAGCATGGCATCATCCAGGAAACTACATGCGCTTTTACACCTCAGCAAAATGGCGTAGCAGAGAGGAAAAATCGCCATATATTGGAAGTTACGCGTGCATGCTTGATTAGTTCTCATATGCAACCTTCATCTTGGGAGGATGCTATTTTGTATGCTGTTTATTTAATAAATCGTGTACCAAGTAGTGTTCTCAATTTTAAGACTCCCTTAAATCACCTCTCCAATTTTGTTAACCTCTCATCTACCTTAAAATTGGAACCTCGAGTTTTTGGTTGTGTTGTTTTTGTTCACCTTCCTAAACACAAACGTACGAAGCTTGATCCATGTGCATTACGGTGTGTCTTTGTTGGTTTTTTGCCTCATAAAAAGGGATACAAATGTTATCATCCCCCTACCAAAAGATTGTATGTTACTATGGATGTTACTTTTTCTGAGACCGAGATGTATTTCTCTCCGGAGTTATCCAATTTTTCTCTTCAGGGGGAGAATAAGGTTGAAGAGCAAAATTGGATTGTGTTACTACCTGATAATAGTGGTACAAATTCAGATAATACATGGTTTAGCTCAACAACTCCAGACCAAGGCATTCTCAATCAAACAGTGCAACAAGAAAGTGAAGAATCCCCCTCTTCAGTACCGTCAGTGCAACAAGAAAGTGAAGAATCCCCCTCTCCAGTACCGTTAGTACCCACCAATAATGTTCCTTCTGATGATGTTCCTGAGGTAGGTGTTATTTATGAGGAAACTAATACTAATAATTTAATTGATGACACTAGATCAGTGGTTTCTAGTGATGATAACAGGAATAGGTATCAGTTACCTCCGCGTATCAATCGAGGAAAAGCACCAGCAAGATACTCTCCTGATAATCCAAAGGAAGTCAAATATCCTATTGCTCATTATGTTTCCAGTGAACACTTACCAAGCTCTATTCGAAGCTTTGTGAATCAGATGTCATCGGTTATTATCCCTACCAGATTTGAAGAAGCATTGGATGATCCTAAATGGGCAGAATCCATGAATGAGGAGATGCAAGCACTAGAGAAAAACCATACATGGGATATTGTGTCGTTACCAAAAGGGAAGAAACCAGTTGGATGCAGATGGGTTTTTTCAGTGAAACACAATCCGGATGGTTCAATTGATCGATTCAAAGCAAGGCTAGTTGCTCGTGGCTTTACACAAACCTATGGTGTTGATTATCAGGAGACTTTTGCTCCTGTGGCAAAGCTAAGTACTGTTCGTGTTCTATTATCAATAGCTGCTAATCTTGACTGGCCTCTACAACAATATGATGTGAAGAATGCTTTTTTGCACGGAGAATTATTTGAAGAAATATATATGAGCATACCTCCTGGTTACAATACCTCTGGAAATACAGATTTAGTGTGCAAGCTAAAAAAGGCATTGTATGGTCTGAAACAATCGCCTAGGGCATGGTTTGGAAGGTTCCGACTAACAATGAAGAAATATGGTTACACTCAGAGCAACGCAGATCATTCCTTATTTTTGAAGAGACAAAATGGTAAGATAACTATTCTTATCATTTATGTTGATGACATGATTGTTACTGGAGATGATGTTGATGAGATGACTAAATTGAAGACTTACTTGTCCTCTGAATTTGATATGAAAGATCTAGGAGGATTAAAGTATTTCTTGGGTATTGAAGTTATTAGGTCCACACAAGGAATATTTTTGTCTCAACGCAAATATGTTCTTGATTTGTTAAAGGAGACGGGTATGTTAGGTTGTCAACCTATTGATACACCGATTGAACAAAATCATAGCTTGGAGGAACTACCTGATCAAGTTCCTACTAACAAAGCGAGATATCAAAGATTAGTGGGACGCTTGATATACTTATCACATACCCGACCAGATATTGCTTATGCGGTTAGTGTGGTAAGTCGCTTTATGCATAATCCAAGTGAAGTTCATATGAATGCAGTCATTAGAGTCTTGCGATACTTGAAGTCAGCACCAGGAAGAGGCCTCATGTTCTCTAAGAATCACCATACAAAAATTATGGGTTATTGTGATTCAGATTGGGGTGCCAAAGGTGAACGACGACGCTCAACAACGGGGTATTTCACTTTTGTTGGAGGTAACCTGGTTACTTGGAAAAGTAAAAAACAAAAGGTTGTCTCATTGTCTAGTGCAGAAGCTGAATACAGAGCAATGGTTAAAGGTATCCAAGAATTACTATGGTTGAAACGACTTATGGGGGAGATCGGTTTTTCACTCGACCAACCTATGAAGTTATTTTGCGACAACCAGTCTGCTATTAAAATTGCAGAAAATCCAATTCAACATGATCGTACTAAGCATGTGGAGATTGATCGTAATTTCATCTATGAGAAGTTTGAGGATAAGACAATTGAAGTTCCATATGTACAGACCTTAGAGCAGCTGGCAGATGTTCTAACTAAAGCTGTATCCAGAAAAGTTTTTAATAACTCACTTGTCAAGATGGGCATACATGATATCTATGCTCCATCTTGAGGGGGAGTGTTAGCATGAGTTAGGAAAAGTAGTTAATAGGTAGATTTGTTCCTAATTATTGAAGATCAATTAGAATATCTTATTGATTGTGTAGTATATCATTTGGGATTGTAGTAGCATATTCTTTGGGATTGTAAATATCTTCCCATATATTTGTAATTCTATATAATGTATAGTTGATACATAATGAAAGTATCTTTTCCACCTATTTTGAGTATCTGTAGTAATAGTTCAATCAGCTGCAGATGGATTTGGTTATCACTTCTCTGAACTTTTGATTTTTGCACATACAGATAGGAGGTCACTGCTTGATTGGCCCAAGTGCTTCCATATTATAAATGGAATTGCTCGAGGACTTCTCTATCTTCATCAAGACTCAAGATTGCGAATAATCCACAGAGATCTTAAACCAAGCAATGTTTTGCTAGACATTGATATGAACCCGAAGATATCTGACTTTGGCATGGCAAGAAGTTTCGGAGGAAATGAGACTGGAGCCATGACAACAAGAGTGGTTGGAACATAGTAAAAATCTTTAAACCAAAGAGCTACTTACACTCTACTACAAAGCTAACTTTCTTTATTTGTGATTTTTTTTAAAAAAAGAGATACTTACTTTCTTTGTTTGACATTATCCTACAGCGGCTACATGTCTCCGGAGTATGCAGAAGAAGGGAAATTCTCAGTGAAATCAGATGTTTTTAGCTTTGGAGTTGTAATTCTGGAGATTTTAAGCGGGACGAGAAATAGAGGGTTCATTCATCCAGACCATCACCATAATCTTCTAGGACATGTAGGAACTCATCTTATACTTATAGTGTAAAAATCATGTTAGTTAAAATTATAGCATCTAACTGCATGATGTGAAATGTATGTTCAGGTGTGGATCCACTTCAAAGAAGGAAGGGTTATGGAAGTAATAAATACACATCTAAAGGAGTTATCCAACCTATGTGAAGTGCAAAGATCAGTTCATGTAGGTCTATTGTGTGTGCAGCAGTGTCCAGAAGATAGGCCTAGCATGTCATCAGTTGTCCTGATGTTGTCTAGCGATGTTCCATTGCCCTTACCTAAAGAACCTGGTTTTTTTACTAGCAGAAGCCGATTCGGTGAAGTTAATAGTTCATCTAGCAAGCTTGGCGAACATTCTGGAAATCAATTAAGCATCACACTATTGGATGCTAGATAGGATATATATATATATATATATATATTCGTTGCTTGTAGAGGCTAGTGTCACGGACTTAAAGTCTCACTAATATTCCGTGCGGTACTCGACAACTTACACAAGAATCTAATTACAGTGGCGGGACATGACACTAGGCTTTATTTACTTAATTCTTTAGCTTCCAGTTGTACAACCAAACAACTTAAAGTGAATTTGTCAAATATACAAGTGCTTTCTCAGTCTAATAATTCTTCATAATCTATATTGTCCTCACTCCTCAGATTGTGAAATGAGTTAAGACAATTTGTCATAATTGTACAAAGGGCATGGACAGCTCTTTTTCAAAACAAGTACAGTTGATAGTATTTTAATTACCAACTTGACGGTGATCAACAGGCTGGTCAATCTTATGACTTTCTCAAATCAACAAAGTTTCAAAATTGTACAAAGTGCATGCATTGTGCGAGGGTTCTATGAATTGATGATGACAAATGCACTATATGGGTCCCACTTCATTACATCAACCTTCCATGACTTATAATCAGTGGTGGAGCCACCTTAGAGTTATGAGGTTCATCCGAATCCCCTTTGGCAAAAATTTATGTTATTTATATATGGTTAAAATAATTTTTTAGGTATATATAATAGATGTCAAACCCCCTTCGACTACTTCGTGTGTCTATTTTTAGATTTTGAATCTTATTAAAATTTTGGCTCCACCACTACTATAACTCATCTCCATTTGGCTAAGCTTGACAAAACATACTTTTTTAAGTAAAAAAAATAATTAAAGTTTATTTAGACACATCTATTGATTATTACACCAATAAAAATAACATAACTAGACAAGTGAAGAATTAGTATTGTCCTGAGTTAGTATTTTCACAATTAATTGATTTGAATCATTTACAATGAATAAGGATAATGTTTAAAAGAGTTAAAATATTAAACATACTTGTAAGTATAAGTTATAGCTGAACCTATTTAAACCTTCATTATAGTAACCTCTTAGTCATTCTACCAATGCAGTACCCAGATGTGAATATAGTCTTTTGATATTAAATTTATTTGAATCCAATATTTTTGTGACAAATGATAAAATTAATATGTAAAAATTAACCAAATAATATATGATGAGTATTAACTAATATATGAATCCATTAGGAGTATTAAATAAATGATGAGTTCAATACTAAATAATTTTTAAAAAGCTATTTCATAAAACTTAAAATTTTGTATCCACTCCTATTTCTATCAAGCATCAAATGGAGAAAAAAATAAATATATGCATCAATATAAAAAAAACATTGGGTGAAAGAAAACAATCCATGATAAGAAAACTGATCTAAGAAACCACCATCAACTTCACTAGATTGCTTCTAGAATTTGAAGTCTCCAGAAGTATTCAAGAATTCTCAACTAAATTGTTCAGAAATGTGTAATGACCTTTCGAGTCATTTTCTTCATTTTTACGTACTTTCAGCGTTTAGAGATTTTCCGTAAGTTGTGAAGACCCTAAGTTATTTATGACTTGCTGGGTCACCTATTCATTTGTTTGGTTTTATGCAATTTTTCGTGTTTGGGAGCTTCTGAAGTATAAATATTTGACTTCAGTCAAAACTTCAAGTAAAGGACCTCATTAAGAACTTCACTGATTCCTCAACTCATAAACATTCAGAACACATAATCGACCTTGAAATCGAAGGACACCATCTCTCCCATAGGAGAAAGCCTCAATGACTTTTTCGAAAATTGACTTCTTCAAGGAAACTAGTACCGAATCAAGATCTTGCTTAGCCCTGACATTCCATACAAAAGACAATTCTGATCTGTTATGAACAATCACACCATCCTTATTACAATCAATCAAGCGAACACCCAATCGGGTCAACCTATGGTCATCACAGACTAACTCCTTTTTATCATCATCAACATGAACAACACTTCTCATATATAGTTGACCAAGAGCATCCGCCACGACATTCACTTTATTAGGATGATAGAGGACACTCATGTCGTAATCTTTCAATAACTCAATCCATCTTGTTTGGCAAAGATTTAAATCCTTTTGAGTGAACACATATTTCAAACTCTTGTGATCGATAAACATATCTACAAGAACACCATATAAGTAATGCCTCAAAATCTTTAGAGAAAACATCACCGCCGTTTGAATTGAAATATTTGAGATGAAAATTTGAAAAGCCTCGCACAAAATAAACCCAAAAATAGACTTGTTAAAATAGTTTTTACTTTTCTTTTAACTCAAAATGTCCTTATTTAATTTGACAATATACGTGAGTGTGCAACACACATACATTATATTTTGTTGATCGTAAAAAAATGTCTAAATGATATAGCAAAATCCTGCATTGGGTCCTTAAAATGAACAAAGTTTTATTAAGATGTCAAAATGAAATATGGTGCCAGCTTTGGGAGTGCGGTCCCAAAATAGACATTTTTTGAATACTATAGATCAAAATGGATATTTTGCATATTTGTGGACAAACTGTGACAAATAAATTCAACTCCTAAAATAATTTTAAAAGGTAGTTTTTTCAAAAATGAACAAACTACAATTCTTTTTATCAACTTCTTATGTGAAGCTATATCTCTTTCTTCAACAATATATATGGATTATCCACTTCATATTTTCTCATTCATCTTTTATTTTCTCTACTTTATATTTCGATTTTTGAAATGTTCCAACAGTCAAGCCAACCGATATCTCCACATCCTGCCATGTGATGATGATACACTTGCCCATACGCATGTAAAAATATTTGTTTTTGGACGTCAATGCTCAACAGGTGCAATAATAAGCCCTCGATCACATTTGATATTTAACTGCTAACACCCCTCAAAACCCACACAAATTGAAGTAATTAAGAATACGAGGATGTAAAGGATATTTATTGATATGATTTTAAAATTCAGCATCAGCAGGACAATTTTTTAAACATTCTACTTATCCATTTAATTGGTCATCCCAAATAGCCCGAGAACGATGATTTGCTTGAAGTGTCAACACATCATAAATTTTTGGACCAAAATATACGTCTCTGTAAAAAAAATCATATTTGAAAATTAAATATTAAATATGAATAACTTTTTAATAGTTAAGAAATATTATAAATTAGAAATATAATTGAGAATGTTAAAATTCATATTTGAAGTATAATCAAAAGAGTTCGACAAATACTATTTTTTTATAAAAAGAAATTGCAGTTCACCCAATTACGAATGAACCACATTTGTTTTTCATTAAAAAAATATAAAAGAATGTAGACGTTCTGCCTTAATTGTTCAAATTGTTTTACAATTTTTTATAATTATATTTTATAAAAAAAATTAAAGTTTGTGACCAAGAAAAAGTATTGAAATAAAAATAAATGAACAAAAATTTAATAATACCTTAATACTTGAATAAGTACGAAAATGGAGTAGACAAACAAAACAATTGAAAAGAGAGATAGTGATGCCTTTAATTTATAGAAGAAAAATAATACTCCAATAAAAAGAAGATAGGAAGAAAAGTTTGATATGAAGATGAAATCTTGAAGAAATGGTTGCATATATATTATGCAATAAAAATTACGTAAAAGTAAATTAAAACTTAAAAATTGAACCAAATATATATTAATACAAATGTTAGAAGTCGCAATAAACAACAAAGAAATCTATCTTTCTAAAATTGTAAAACAATACTATATGACAAATTCAAACTACTAAAATACTACATAAAAACTAATATTAAGTAAAATAACATAATAACTAATCAACTATAAAATATTTCCAAATTCAAACTACTAAATTTTTAATAACTCATATTTCAAATTACCTTTAAAATTTGTGAATTTTATTTTTATTTTTGGGGTGATTAATAAAATTTAAATTATTTGTCCGTTTTGACATGTGTCTTTTCTCTGAAATTTAGGTGTGTGACGATGGTTTGCCTAGGTTTCTGCTTCAGTAGTCGCTTGACTCTGTTTGTGTTGATTCTTGGGTTTCCAAGCATATCCAATCAACCATACGGTATCGCAGTCAGAACGTATTTTTGGGCATTTGCACAATTTGATGTACAATAATATTATTATGAGCTGCATGAAATGTTATTAGGCAAAGTGAGGTGCAAGACACAATTCAGAGTAAACTTTGATAAATGACATCATCTAATACTGTGAAAACTAAACATTCATAAATTAGAGCAGATGAGGGAGTTGAAAGTATCACCCTAAACAATCTACTAACATAAACCAAGTTAAAAATTAGAGAAACAAGTGCAGCATCCAGTTTGATGTAGCATTGCATCGATTTCATCACCCTCCTCCATCTCCAGCTATTGAAGAAAAGAATGTGAGATAATACAAGTGGTGTGAAGTGTTTCAATAATACCTCATCAGAAGTTTGCCGTGCCCTAAGCCTGCGCGCCCATTAAATAAGAATGCAATTGAGTACATGATTTCTTATCTCTGTTCCAAAGGATGAAGATTGAACAAGTGGTACCTATTGCAAACATTGACTCACAACAAGATGTCAGTACACCATTTTCCCTTTACTTCAGCTCCAAATCTACTATAATAATTCTCATCCTTATCTTTCTCCTAACACAGGGCCAGACATTTACAATTGAGGCAAAAATAACCTTTCCCATTGACCTTAAGAAATTCTATATGTTGGTCTGTTCAAACTGCGGACAAGACGTACGCTATCCAACCATAACATAAATTCATTGTATGAACTGCGACCAGAAAAATCTGTTAGAACCCAGGTACTTTATAATATGTATCTGCCCATATATTGTTTCACATTCTTCTTATTCAAAAAAATCAAATCACTATGTTTTACATATATAATACTATAAGTGCAGGTTTGATGTGGATCTCAAAGATAACTCAGGCTCAACAATTGGAATAATTATGGATAAAGAAGGAGAAAAATTGTTGTCCCTTACTGCAGAAGAAATTTACAAAAGAGTTTCTGATCCGGTGCTACTTCTAATCAAATCATAATATGCATAATTCTCACTTAACAAATATAAATTACTGTCCCTCTTAGAGTAACTATTCACCTATGGAGGATGTTCAAGCTAACATTACCAACAAACTCTTCCATGTTCGAGCAAAGAAAGCATTTGCCCGTACTTCACATACAACATCAGTGAAATTATACATCCACTCCTGTGTCGAAAAGGAAAGTTTTGCAGATTCTCTTCCGTCACCAAGCACAATCAATATTCACGAAGGAAGCAAAAGAAAACAGAAAGCAGAGCCACCCCAAGTACCTGAACAAGCTGGATCACTCAAAATGAAACAGAAACTGGAACCAAGAACTCCTCAAACAACTGAAGGTCATTCATTTATAACTTCTTCCTCTCTTTAACATCTTTACATTTCTGCCTTCTACTTTTCAGTTCAACATTTGCAATTTTATACTTGTTAGAACAACAAAATCCTTCCTTCGCTAAGGACAAAAACGCCGCGTAGCTGTTTCTCTTGATTTAATGTTTAGCTACAAGTTCTCATGAACAAGACAATGAATGTACCATCACAATTGAGTTTATATACATTCAGGGGAAAAAATTCTTACTTCCATAAATGTGTTCTTGCTAGCTTTGGAATCAGAGACTGAAATGGGCCCTCTTCAAATAATGCAACACGCCTTTCTCTTCCATTTCCTGTATTAGAGAGGGAGGCTCCAATGATCTATCATTTGAGTTTATGCTTTTGCACAGTACTTGGTAATGCACTTGATGAGGTTTTAAGGATTCAGTTCTTATAAAATTAAACCGTACATATGACCCTCAATGTCATTGAAATACTTTTTGGCAGCTACTACTGACTATTGTGGAAAAACAGGTACTTTATCTTCTTGCATTCTAACTTAACTCCCTAATATATTCTAATATAGCACTTACCATCAAACTCTTTTATAATTTTCACATCTCACAGGGAAAGGACCTGCTAACTTTTTGGTTTGTGCATACATGCCTCAAAAACTTTGTACCTAAAATGGTCCCAAAACATCTTTACTCATGAGGTAATTTTCTAACACACTCTTGTCTTCCATTTTACACACAGGGAGCAGCAAGCTACTTTTGCGAGCCTACACGCAGCTGCTGACCAAAAATAACCAATAAGCCTACTACATGCTAGCCAGAAAGTGGAAACAGAGATTCATAAGAATCATCATCATACTACTTATTATATCTCTAAGAAGCTGGGAAAACAATCTTTTGAGCTACATCTTTTGCTAGATGTACTTCCAAATAGGGAAGTATATACCATCAAATAAAGTGAGGAAGCGTGATATAATATTGATTTAACAGTAGACCTAATTTATAATAGCTAGTGTAAAATCATAAATGACCTTCAGTTGTTTTTTTGAGGAGTTGTTGGTTCCAGTTTCTGTTTCATTTTGAGTGATCCAGCTTGTTCAGGTACGTGGGGTGGCTCTGTTTTCTGTTTTCTTTTGCTTCCTTCGTGAATATTGATTGTGCTTGGTGACAGAAGAGAATCCGCAAAACTTTCCTTTTCAACACAGGAGTGGATGCATAATTTCACTGATGTTGTACATCAAGTACAGGCAAATGCTTTCTTTGCTCGACCATGGAAGAGTTTGTTGGTAATGTTAGTTTGAACATCTTCCATAGGTGGATAGTTACCCTAGGAGGGGCAGTAATTTATATTTGTTAAGTGAGAATTATACATATTATGATTTGATTAGAAGTAGCACAGTTTTTCTCCTTCTTTATCCATAATTATTCCAATTATTGAGCCTGAGTTATCTTTGAGATCCACATCAAACCTGCACCTGTAGTATTATATATGTAAAACATAGTGATTTGATGTTTTGAATAAGAAGAATGTGAAACAATATATGGGCAGATACATATTATAAAGTACCTGGGTACTAACAGATTTTTCTGGTCGCAGTTCATACAATGAATTTCTCTTATGGTTGGATAGTGTACGTCTTGTCCGCAGTTTGAACAGACCAACATATAGAATTTCTTAAGGTCAGTGGGGAAGGTTATTTTTGCCTCAATTGTAAATGTCTGGCCCTGTGCTAGGAGACAGATAAGGATGAGAATTATTATAGTAGATTTGGAGCTGAAGTAAAGGGAAAATGTTGTACTGACATCTTGTTGCGAGTCAATGTTTGCAATAGGTACCACTTCTTCATTCATTGGAAGAGAGATGAGAAATCCTGATGTGGATGTACTACTGAGAGTGAAGGAGGAAAGTATTGATGGTTCTCGATGACCCTGTATATAATACAATTGTTAATAGTTGATAATATTTAGTGATAGGAAAAAATAGTGAGAATATATATGAAAGTAATGTAGTACCATGCTTGTAGTTGCCGACGTTGTGGATAAGGTGGATCAATTTGAATTGTTGTGTCGAATTTTGTTGTTAGTGACACACCTATGTCAATTAAATTACAGTAACAAGTTAATAAGAAAAGAGTGAATCTTTTAGTTTTAAATGAGGTAATCTCACATATCATTTTAGCCATAAAGCTCAATGATCTGCACACAAAAGTAGTGTCATTGAGATCTCGGCCAACGAAGACACTTTGCATGCTCACTCCAGTTACCTGTTAAATTACATCGGAAAGAGGTGCACATGAAGATTTTGTAGAATATGTATCATAAATCATACTCCTTCACTATTTCTCCCAGTTGATGACACAATCAAGAGCTTGGCTTCGTCATGGAATAGTAGAAACTAAATAAGCTACTCAGTTAATAATTGATGATTTATGGTTGATTACTCACCGATCTGTGTTCTTTACAAGTTTAATGCGGAAAATAGATATGCTGTAACAGGAAAAATTGCTAAGATAAAATTACAAGGGACCTATGCACGTCAATTAAGTACAGGAACAAGAGTTGGCATCGTTTTTTTTTCCTTCCCTTCTCTTCAAATAAAAGGTTTTTATTTTAAATGGAAACAATGCTTAGAAAGATACCAAAGCTTTTGAAGATAGACTCATCTGCAGGTCATTGATCACATAAAAAGCAAGAAATGCCTGCAATGTAGACAATTACAAGACCTCTAGGTGTATTAAAACCAAGTGAATGCTTAAGAGTTAAGAAACATGATTCAAATGAACCCCGTGTTATCAATATAATATCTATTGAAAAGAGCTAAATTCAAAAGAAATAATACTCAACTGTCAGAACTTGGTGATATAAAATCTTTTTAAACCAATACATTCAAGAAATTCAAACATAACCTTTCTAAGTAAAAGAATTATGAAAAGTTCAACGTCACTGCATATGTAGTTATAAAAGCACATCAGTAATGCGGCTCAAGTTAAAGTGAACAAATGTTGCTGTAAATAATTATGAAGGTCGTTGACGAAGAAGTAAGAGCACATCCTAATTCACGCTGTTAACCTACAGCTTTGGTTGGTTCTCTAAACATGAAGAGTAGTCGATCAACAAATTACTTCTGTTGACACCTAATTTTGTCCCTCCTTTCTTCTAATTTATTTCGTTGAGCTTTTAAATTGGTAATAAGTCGAATACTTTATACTTCACTATTATTTTCCATTTATCGCTATTTCTATCGTAATTATCTATATTACTTTAGCTTTTATTATTTTTATGTTTATCATCTTTTTATTATCATTTTCACTATTTCAAAATTATATTTTTTTTTTATCAATGTTACTATTAGTACTTTATTGTCGTCTTCTTTAAAATAGATTGTCGTTACTTTATTTTAAATTTCTTACTTACTAAACTTTTTTACGTAATATATATTATATTAGTTATCAAATTAGAAGCTCAAATGATTTAATTTAAAGAAGGAAAAAGGCCATGAAAGCCTATCCATTTTCAACCCTTTTACAAGCTTAAAATATGCAACAATTTGGCTATCCAAAATGCAGCCCAATAGGCCCATATGTTTCTGCCTAGTTCACTACAATAAAGCCCAATTATAGCAATATACTGAATACTGAACTAACTGAATGCAATGACCAAGTACATGACATGCTGAGACTGAATACTGAACTGTAACTGATAACCTAGTCAATGCACAAAATGTGCCTATGGGAGCTACTGTTAACCAACATAAAACTACGAGAGTTATCCGTTCAGTCCAATGTATTGCCCCATCTAGATGACCCAATATATCTTGCTAGGGGTATAAAGGCATGACTGGCGTGATCACTAAATATGTTGCCCATAAAGGGGACTTATCCTACGGGGGGACGTAGTTCTGCGACTATGAGGGTGACTGACCCTTAGTCCACTCGGTATTAAGCCTACTCCCAACTGATTATGTAAGCAACACATTATAAATGAATTCTGTAATACTGAATAGCACAAAATACTGACATGCTAACTGAAAATGCAACATTAATATACTGATACTGAAACATTCTTAATTGAGGCATGTATATCTGAATAAACTGACCTAGCAAGTGTAATTCATGAACTAAACGAATCTACACAACTAGGGTTCTAAGTTTCATGCAAGAACTAAGCCACAATTTCTTAAAAACATGATAATCTAATTTGGATTAGTCTAACAACTACATCACAACAATATTCTAAAGTTCTAGAAACCCTAGGTCTAAACATGATAAAAGGGAATCAAGAATCTGATTGAATTCTAGGGACCTAATGGGTGTAAGGAACCCACTAGTGAAATCCCACATACCAGGTGATGAATTCCATGGAGAAATCTTTCGATTTCGGGGCTGGAACTGAAGAAAACCTTGTTGCGTTCTTGGAGAGGGTTGGTCGACTCTTTCTCCTTCTTTTCGTTCAACTTGACGAATTTTTGGAGAATGAGTTGACTAGGGTAAGTTCTAATTAAGTCACTAGGCTAAAACTAGGTTAGACAAAGTAGTTTAGGGGTTAAACGACGTAATTTAGGGGTCCAATGCATAGGGAAAAGACCAAACGACCCATGACTTAAAAGTTGTTGGGGCCACTAACGCAGCTGACAGACGAACCTTCGATGGACCCACGGTCTGTCCTGGTCAACAGTCGTTTGACTTCAGAGACTGGGATGTGGGGTCTTGATCCATGGACCAGGACCACGCCCCATGGTGACTGTAGGTCCGGCTCTAGGTCGACTCTTAGAATATTTTCTCCTGGGTTCTGGGAGGGAGCTGCAGGTGGCCCTATGGACCCCAGCTTCGGTCCGTGGGTTGTGCCCGTCGATGGCACCTGCAACTTCTGAAATCTGTATTTTGGTCTGTCTTGGATACGAGGTGTTACAGAGGCGGGGGAGATCGAGAGAGGGCGAGATACGCGAGCGAGATCGAGAAAGGCGAGTGAGATCGTGAGAGGGAAGAGAGAGGATTGTATTTTGTACTTATTTTGCATTGCATTCCGTATTTATTTCGTATCAATTGTTTTCAAAATACAATAAATTGTATTTTGTATTTATTTTGTGTCGAAAATATTGGAGATAAAAAGCTTCACAACTCATTAACTATGGCAGATGTTACAATGAAGAAGATGACAAGTCTTGTGAGAGTTTGACGAACCAATGTTTAAGATTGTTGTATCCTTACAAAATACAAAGGGACGTGGCATAAATTTATCGGCATGACCCTAAACTTTAACTTCTAACACATTAATTATTACAAGATTTTTATTTTACATAGTTATAACTGTGAAATATCTTTGCATATCAGAGGTATATATATATATCCCCGAGCCTACACCTTAGACGTTGTCAGCACTCGAGAACCACCGTTGGTCCCAAAGCGAACCCTTGGCCTGGCTCAACACTCATCGAAAGACTTACTCAACAACATAGGAACTCAAATGCAAAGATTAACTCAATTGTCTCAAAATAAATAACTCAAAAATTTTCAAATATTCAACTAGACATAAGAAGGCAACTCACGTCATAGAACATTAACAATGGAAATGGAAAAGACTCCTCAAAATACTATTGTCTATGAGGCATCTAAAATACTATGATGGAAGTCGGGACAAGACCCGCGACATCCTAACAAACTAGAAGTAAAATGTGGAATCCTTCGGAAGCAAAAATGCTCACCAAAGCAAAAATGTCCTTGTGATGATGATTGTCCTTGAATACCCTGTCTGTGATGTTGCTTGTATGTGGACTGTGAAACTGTATCCATCCATATCTGATAACCCTGTTGTCTTCCTTGATTCCTTATTTTGTGATTTGCACCCAAGTCGCTGCTGTAAGATCCCCCTATCTTGGCCTTCTTACGTACATCATAGGTTGTAGGCTCCTCTCGTCCTTTCTCTTCAATCTTTCTAGATAGATCAACTGCTTCTAAATAAGTCATGGTACTTATAGTTGGGGCTAGGGAATTGAATAGATGACCAACCAACCCATGCACGAACCTCTGAACTCTATCTGCTTCAGTGGGTACCAACAAATGAGCATATCTAGCGAGCTTACAAAATTTGGCGTTATTAGTTGCCACATCCATATCTGGAGTCTGTACCAACTTTTGAAACTGAGTTGCATACTTCTGCCTCTGACTGTTAGGAAGGAAATTATCCATGAACAACTTATTGAACTCATCCCACTTCAGTGGTGCTGCCCTAGTAGGTCAACCTAGCAATACAATCTCATACCAAGTGTTAGCCATGTCCTCTAGTTTGTATGCTGCTAGTTCCACTGATCTCTCACTAGAAAATCCTAGAGCCCGGAGGGCCTTGAATCTCCTATCCAAGAAGCTTTGAGGATCAGCTGAACTATCAGAACCAATGAATTTTGGTGATTTCAATTTCAAGAATTCCTGCAAGGATACCTCTTTATTCCCAAAAGTATAAGTATGTGCAGGTTCCTTAAGTGGTGCATGTGTCTGAGTAGTAGCAACATTACGTTGACCATCCCTCTCCTGTCTATCCATTCTATTGACCAAACTCTCTATGGCTTTCTGCATGGAGGCAAGTACCCCACTAGTAGCATTCTTATGTGATGATGGAGGTGGACTAGCGCTCCTTTTCGGAGTGACATCTCTTGAAGTTCCAGTAGTGGTGCTACGGTTTCTTGTGGTGGAATTACGGCCCTTACCTCAACCAGTTCTGCGAGCTCTGTCCCTCCCCAAGTTGAGGAAGTTGGTTGCCTAACCGTAGTGACATTAGGTGACTCAGAACATCCGTCGTAGCTTTGTCATTAGATAATCGGGTTTGAGCCATCTGGTTAACAGAAACAAATAATGTTAGATTAATCTAGTTGGCCCTACATGTCACACACATAAGCAGGAAAGAGAAAGAAAGACCAGACACATCCTATCACATCCTCGCAGAATCGTGATTATAGAAATGGCCGGCAACATAACCATAATTGAGATTCTACTACTAATGTGTGCTCCATAAGTTATAAGAATAACCTATTGCTCTGATACCAACTTTGTCACGACCCAAGTTAGGAACGTGACCGGCGCTAAGGGGGAGAATCCCAAAGCAAGTCTTACCAAAATTCTATAGAAAATCAGACAGAGTTTCCTTTATTTTTAGGCCTATCCTGAATTTTCATGTCTCAGAAATTCACAACACAACTAATAGCAACTATTAACCACAACATAATATCCATCAATGATCTAATTGTCACTCAATAAAACAATTCATCTGCAAATTACGGAAAATGTTCCAAACTAGTCACTTGACTACAATTCGAAGGACTAATCTTGACTCAAATCAAAGGAATGACAAATGGAACGACTCTAAGAGTTTTTAAAAGAAACTAAATAAACATAGCAAATCAATAGTTCTCTTGCCACGCGAAGCAATGCGAGGCTCACTAGATGCTACCAAATCACACGCTAGTTAATGAAATCCTCTTCAATACCACCTGAGTTCTCTGTAAAAACAATTAGCGAGGAGTGAGACGCTAGCTCAGTGAGTAATAATACTTATACATAATTGATGTCTTATAACTTTCATGTTTTTCACATGGTTTATAAACTAAATGTGTTACATGATAATTTGAACTTGCATGTGGGACAAGTCTTTTACTGCATATGATACTGAAAAGATTATTTGAGATGATCTCATTCTTCCAAGATATGATTATTGTTATTGAAAAGGTTTTACACTTATTTGAGAAATAGTATTTTGACATGTGATTGTTAAACTTTGAAATGATATGATTTGATAAGATTTAAATGCTCTGTTCGATTTTGAAATGCTTCTATTGATTACAAGAAAAATATAAATCTTATCAAATCATATCATTTCAAATTTTAACAATCACCTATCAAAATACAATTTCTCAAATAAGTGTAAAACCTTTTCAATAACAGTAATCATATCTTGTAAGAATGAGATCATCTCAAATAATCTTTTCAGTATCATATCCAGTAAAAGACTTGTCCCACATGCAAGTTTAAAACATTTGGTAACACATTTACTTTATAAACCATGTGAAAATCATGCAAGTTATGAAACATCAATTGTGGTAATATTACTACTCACAGTACTTGTGTTGAAATACCAAGCTCGTTACTCGAATGGTCTGTATGAAATCCTTTGATCAAACTATAAACACATTCATAACAATTTCGTGTTAACTCCTTCATATAGGTAATTCATACTACATTAAAAACCCAGCCCTAGAGGTTTCATAAATAATTCGAAATTTGTCCAATCACCTAAATAGTGCTTTAATCACACAAAATAGCCCTCTTCTTGATTAATCCTCATTGTAAAAGATCGACATAACCTTACTGTCCAATTACTTTTGTTTCATATATGCCAAAATACAAAATCTCATAGTCCAATAATTAAATGCACTCCATTAATTTCTGGAAATTTAACAAATTTCTTTGTTTCTTTAACTCATGATTCTCTACTTCTGAACCCCCATCTATAGTCATGGAATATTTAACTTCAATCTTTAAACTAAGTTAAGAAATTTACCTTCTTCTTCTACTCCTTTCTTTAACTAATTAACAAAGCTTGATTTCCCCCCTTATTTGCTTCTTCACTGGAGACCGATGATAGAGCTCTTGATTTATTCTTATTTTTTTCCTTCTTTTAACTTCTGTTGCGTCAAAATGGGAGAAGGAAGGTTGAGACAATTAAATGAAAGGTGTCAATTAAGTTTGAGTTTTGTTTTTGGTGACACTTTGACCAAGAAATGGTCAAATTTACTATAAAATGTAATTAAGTAAAGCTGGACCAAATTAACATTTTCAAAACTTTCTAATCTTTCATAAAATACACAAAAACACTTCATTTTTCAACTTTTATAATTCTATCCAAACCATTTAAAAAAAAAGTAAAAGAAAATAGAATTTTCTTTCTTCTTCTCCCAATGTTCTCTCTTCTCTTCTTCTTCTTCCTTAGAAAATCCAAAAATCCAACTATCAAAACAAATATTCTCCCCCATTATCTTATCTTCCTCCTCATCTCCGGCCGTGACTGTCTCTTCTTTCTGAACTAAAGATTGTGTTTGACATAAAATGGGTAAGTCAGTTTTTTGAAAGATTTTACAATTTTCGAACAATACTAAGTTTTTTTCTTGGGTTAATGAACAATAAATCATTCTATAGATGTGAAAATTGACTAATAGTGTAATGGTACCTATTATTTGTTGTTTTTGAAAGAAAATCAACAAACCCAAAAAATCCCTAATTTTGAGGAAATGTATATGTATTGTTAACATTCAGTGAAAAATCATTTTTTGTTGCTTTTGTTATTTTTTTGTGACCATTTTGTTCATATGATTTTAAAAATATAGTCTTGTTTAGTTATCCAACATATATTTCATTTGTTGAAAGATGTATCGTTTGTTGCTACATTTTAGTGATATGTTGGTATATATTCCAACAAAGTTGTCATATGTTGGAACATATCATCTACGTGTCAGGGCAACAAAATGGTCATATGTAGTAACAGAAGCTTCATTTGTGGCACATGAAGATTCATTTGTGGTAACAGAAGGTACATCTGTGTCAACATAATATTCATCTGTGTTAACATAAGTATAAATTGCTACCCTTTATTATTTTATAATCAATTATAAACTCTCAACCTTTTTTAATTTACCTTGTAGATGAAATGATACAAGAAGCTTCATCCATGACAACAACTCAATCTTTTATTGGTGTTGCTTCCTCTTCTAACATCAAATGTTATTTTTGTCTATGCGAAGATTGTGAGCAGCAACATGATTATTTTATTAGTCGTGTTAAAGAACTCACTGATATTTTTAAGGAAATGACTTATAATATTGATGTCCATACATCCAAGAAGATTTCACAACCTTTGAAGTGTAGGAGGTTGAAAAAATCTATTTTCCAATCACTATCTATAATTAGTGTTAGAAAAAAATCAATGACTGTTGCTCCAGTATCACACTCAAACCTAAAAGGCAAGGAGAAGGAGAAGGAGGAGGAGGAGGAGGAGATGGAGAAGGAGCAAGAGAAGGAGAAGAAGAAAGTGTAAAAGAAAGCGAAAGAGAAAGAGAAAAATAAAGAGAAGAAAGTCAAAGTCGTCAGTTGTGATGTGAAGCAACAATATCCATTTGAAGGTTTTAACATTGACGGAGGGTCCAACTGAACTAATGTCATCCTTCTCTCAATGGATAAACGAGGGTCTTTACAAGCATCATGCAAAAAAGTAAAGTTGTTCAACTCTTATTAGTATTTTTTCTTGTTGTTGACTAAATATTTATTTATAACAATTACAAAATTGCAGAAGAGACAAGGATGATCACTACTTAGCCAATTGCTCGGATCTTGAGTTCAAACAACTTGATTTTGTAATTGCATTTCCAAAGAAAAAGGACTGGTTCTACGTAATGTCTCAACCCAGTAAGTGTTGGACTAATGAGGTAAATTCATGCCACTATTATCTTTTGATTAAGACATGAATACATACAAATAAATTGATACAGAAAAACACTTGTTGATGCATCTGTGTAGTATGTGGATGTCATTTTATACTATTTGCGGAAGAAGTCGTAGCAACAGAGTCATTCTAAATATCGATATTACACTACTAATTGTTTTTTTCAAAACATACATTGACAATGCTAGTTTTGTTCCTGAATATAAGAATAAAATCGTTGGCACTATCAAAGGGTTTGGTATACCTGCTGGACTGCCTTGGCACGTCACAGATGAGGTTTATGTCCCTGTAAATTGTAATGGGGAGTTTCATTGGGTCTTGGCAGTCGTTGTATTGAAGGAACGACACTTAAATATCTATGATTCGATGTCCTCATCTAGGACTAACAGAAAATTGTGTGCCGAGATTCAAAAGTTGTCTACAAAGTTGCCAAAGTACCTTGAATCCAATGGATTTTATGAGCAAAAAGATCAAACCAACTGGTTAGTTCTTGAATCTTACCAGGGCAAGAACAAATCTCACCCATTCGAAGTCATACATGTTACTGGTATTGCCCAACAAGCAAGCAATAGTTTGTAAGTAGTATCACATTATTTTTTTAGTCTTACCACTATCGAAATGTGATGTTAACATTAGGTTTATTATATTTTCTAATTGATGATCTACCATACAGTGATTGTGGAGTTTTTGTTGCTGCATACGCTGAGTTTTTGAGTGATGGACTACAAATACCATATGATGGAATTATTTCTCAATCCCTTCGCTTGAGATATGGTTCACTCCTATGGAATTATGGGATTTTAAAGGCTCGGAGTGGCTATGTTAGTAACAATGAAGACCCACAGAGGCCTAGACCTTAAAAAGTAAAGATCATAGATGAAAATGTTGTGGTTACCACCGTTGATTAGATTGATGGTTATGTATACTATTGTGAATTACCTTTTTGTTGATAAGTTGTATAAAACAATTGGTGAAGTGTTAACTTTTGCTAAAAATATTAATATTAATAATTATTATTATTATTTTTATTTTGTTGGAACAAATGTAAATTATGATGGAAAGGAAGAAATGTGGTGTCTGTGGCAACATATATAACCTCTGTTGTAAAAAATACCACAGAATTATCTGCATGTTCCCTAACAGAAAGGATACATGTGGCAACATATGTCACAGAAATAAGATATGTGGTAACATATGTCATAGAAAGGAGATATGTGGCAATATTATATTGTCATCAATTATTCATTTTTGCTGATAATATTAATATTAATGATTATTAATATTATTTTTATTTTGTTGGAACCAATGTCAATTATGATGGAAAGGAAGAAATGTGGTGTCTGTGGTAACATATACAACCTATGTTGTTAAAAACACCATAGAATTATCTGCATGTGCCCCAATAAAAAGGGTATATGTGGCAACATATGTCACACTTTGAATTGTCAAAATTCAAAAAAAAAAAATCGAAAAGGTTTAAAACAATCGTCCCTTCATTTTTCCCTCTCTCCTTTCCTATATAAAAGGTCATTTCATATTCCAAATTTAATTTATTTTTACTAATTTCCGTTTTCTTGTCTCTTCTTTCCTTCCTTTCTCTCGTTCCATTATTTCTTCTCAGATCAAGGTTGTTGTTGCGATATTTTCTACAACATCAGTGGTAATCTGTTGCGATCTTCTTCTACAACAAGGTGTTGTTGCCCTCATCATTTCTAGTTTATCGTTGATATCTTGTCAGGTAAAAATTAATTAGGGTTTTGATAAATACTTACTGGTATTAAATCAGGACATTTTTAGTGGTTTTATCACTTATTTCTTTGTAGGATTATTGGATAGTTATTCCTTTTGAAATATTATCTGATTTCAAAAACCTTAATTTGTAGTTCGTTGGTTAGGGTTTAGGGAGGGTTTTGTGGTTTGTTGGTTTGTTCATGTGTGTTATTTTTTATAAGAAATATTTGATTTTTGTGGTTGCAGATACAAATATAATGGCTCCTGTCAAAAGAAAAATTGTATTAATAAAAGAAACAACTAATACAAAGATCCAGATCCAAAAGAGGCCTAGGACTAGAACTTGTAGGAAGAAGAATGAAAATTCAACTACCACTCTTTTAGAAGAACTTGCATCTGAAGCAGTTTCTTCTTCTCAAGTAGAAGCAGAATTTTCTCAAAAAGAATATGAAGAAAGAGAAAAAGAAAAAAATGAAGTAGATGATGATGGAGAAAGAGTAGAAGAAGTTGAGGAAGAAGAGGGAAATAAAAAAGAAGTTGAGGAAGATAAAGGAAAACAAAAAGAAGTTGAGGAAGAAGAAGGAAAAAATAAAGAAGTAGTTGAGGAGGAAGAAGAACAAATAAATGAAGTTGATGAAGACAAAGGAAAACAAAAAGAAGTTGAGGAAAAAGAACAAGAAAAAAATGAAGTTGAGGATGATGGGATCAAAACTATCAATGCACACACTTTTCCTGTGCATTTGCAGCCTAATGCTACTGGTGATAGCATTATGAGGTCAGCAATGGGAAAACCTTTCGACATCTTCAGGATCACCTCAAGCAGAATGGTTTGGAAGGTTTTTTTCGAAATAGTTGTTTTGGTCATTTTCTTTATTTGCCGGAGAATACTAATGCACGTTTTCAAATGACCATGGTCTATGAACTTCTGAAAAGAAGGTTCATTTTTTAGAATCCTAAAAAGAATGATGAGGTTGTAATTAATTATTGTGGCATGCCACTCTTCTTTGGCAGAAGAGAGTTTGCCATAGTTTCAGGGTTAAAATGCCATCCTCCTTCTGAGCCAGTCCCTGAATTCATAGTCAAAAAAGAACCACGGAGATGAAAGAAAGGAGGAAAAGAAGAAACAAGACAGTCAACTGAGGAGCGGGACTTGATGTCCCTTGTTGGCACAAGCTTCAAAAATCTTGATTTAATATATTTTTTGAATGTCGAGGATACACCAAGGAAGCACAAGAAGTCATTGTGCTTACTTTGGTTTGTACATAATGTACTTTTGGCCAAAGATCTCAACAACAACATATCCCTTAAATGGGTGAATTTATCTCAGGATATTGAGGCTTTCAACAACTATCCTTGGGGTCATGGGAGTTTTGAATTAACTGTCAAATACTTGTTGAAACCTTTAGGACCAAAGACCAATAACTTATTTGGCTTTCCATGGCTTTCATGGTAAACATAAATGTCCTTAATCTTTTTATATTATATTGAATAATTCAACATTTGATTTGTGACATGTTTTCCTTTTTTATAGGCTTGGAAATTTGAAGCCATTCCTCATTTGACCCATCAAGTAAATGCAGAAGAAGAGATCTCATCTCCAAGGATATTGAGATGGTTGAGATCAAAAACAAAAACTGCCAAAAATATTCCAGATCTTTAAACCCGCCTTATGATGCAGTAAGTTATTATTATATTACACCCATAGATGTAGCAACATGTGACCCAAATGTTGCTACAGATGACTTATATGTTGCTACATATGATCCATCTATCGCAACATATGATACAAATATTGCTACAGATGACTCATATGTTGCTACAGATGATCCCTCTGTGGCAACATCTGACCCAAATATTACTATAGATGACTCATGTTTATAATTTTAGGTTGTGCATCCAAGGCTTGTCCCAACAGAAAAGGAATTGCAAATGCCATATCTAATTACTCTGGGGTTGGTTGAAACCTTATTTGATCCTGTTGTGGATAGAGTTAAAATGGAATTGGTTGGAGCAAGAACCATCAAAAGAGAAAGAGTTGTTAATGAATTAGTTGTTTTTTATGGGGGTGATGGTTGTGGTATTGATGCTGGTGCTGGTGCTGGACAAGACCAAGGGGCTACCTCTTGTAGAAGATGCTCTGGCTTTCTCTGTGAGAAGTGCAACAAACAAGATGAAGATTCTATCATGTATCTTCAAACATTGAGTCAGACTGTCAATGAATTTAAAAACAAGAGGGGGGTCAAGGTCATTCCATCAAAGAATGTTCGGCATCCATATACTCCACAGGCTAACATGAGGAAAAAATACTCTATCAAGGCAATACAAAATTTGAAGAAGAAGATTTTTGGAGAATTGCCAATGGCCGTAGGAGAGGAAGTGATGGAGTTCAAGCATGTGAATGTTTATAAGCGTGTGACTATAGCTGAAAAGAACAAACTGGTGGACCTGGCGAGAGCAAAGGATCTGCATGCAGAATACGACATGCATTGTTTTCGTGGAGAAGATTTCAGGATCATGACAAGCATGGACATTTGGTGGGAAGACTGGGTAATGTTTCTCTTCTAGTACCTTCAATTTATAATGTTCATTTGTTTTATCTTTTCAATGATTACTCTTCTTTACTCTTTAATATTATTTTTTATTTCAGTATGTTGATGAAATCCTTAGCCTGATGTGGGAGAGGCATGTGAGATACCCTGAGTACTATGATTCCACAGATAGAATCCTGGATCTCAACTTCTATTCCAACTTCAAACTAAGATATGACGAAATGAGCGAGGAGGCAACAACAGTTGGTGGCAGAAGCTTTACGCAGTTAATTAATGAGTTTGAATGGGATGAAGATATGATTAACTATGTCAGGGGCATTAGACCATATCCTGGAGGCATGGATTGGATTGGTGCAAAAAGGCTTTTGGCAGTCATGAACATTAACAAAACTCATTTTGTGACACTTGAGATCCTCTTGCATGAGGGTCGCATGAATGTTTATGACTGCATGTTGATGGGTATGGAACATGCCAAGTTTTTGACATTCATACAAACTGTCTTCGAGTTGCTACAAAAATTGTTGAAGCAAAGTGGAATAATGAAGCGTTTGCCAGATAAGTTCCTCAATGAATCATGGGAATTTAAAGGTCGATTGGAACCCATGGTAACAAATGATAGCAAAGCCGCGTGCGCATCATATTCGCTTGCATTTATTAAGCATTTGATTACCAGGACAATAATTCAACCTCCCAAAACCCTGTTGTGTGACAATGCAGTTCATCGAATGCAATGGGTTTGGGCTGTTGGGATAGTATCTAAGAGCTTGGCGCCTTGATAATGTGTTTGTAATTAAAGACAGTGTTTTATTTTATCACTTATGTTATTTTATCTTATATTGAGAGCAAGTACATAGTATATGATCTTATATTGAGAGCAAGTACTTGATCAAATGTTGTTACATTTGTCTCATTTGTAGCAACATATGTCTCATATGTAGCAACATATGGGTCATCTGTAGCAATATATAGGTCATATGTAGCAATATATGTCTCATATGTAGCAACATATGGGTCATCTGTAGCAACATATGCCTCAAATGATCAAACGTTGCTACATAAGGGTGATATGTCGCAATATTTGAGATATCTGTAGCAACATATGTCTCATATGTAGCAACATTTGACTCATATGTTATGTTAAGAACAAGTAAAAATGTTGGAACAAGAGTGCAAAACTACGTTTATTTATTTTATTTTCACAACTATGATAATTTTAATGGTTGTACACAACTACATATCATTCACAGTGTTCTTCTTGGTAATTCTTAAAAATAGAAAAAAAACCACAACAAACAACACGAATATTACCTTCCAGTTGTTACAACATTTGATCTTCTTCTTCTCTTTCATCACACATTTGTTACTTCTTTTAATATGATTTTCATCATCAATTTCTAACTCCTTAATTCTGTTCGCCAATCTCAGAATAACAAACTTGGATCGAATATCAACGTCTTCACGATCCCTCCATCTAAAGAAGTTGCATGCATTCTCCTAAAATACACACCACAAAGAAATGTAAATTTTTTTTTAAAAAACAAAATAAAGAGAAGTCTCCAGACTAACATGTAGAAATGTACATACACGATAGCGTGGACAAGACCAAAATCTTCGACCTGGATTGTCCTTCGACCATGAAGTTTGCATTGAAAGTAAGTCTCTATGTTTGCAACAGATTTTCACACCCAACATGGGATCATTTTCATCATTACAAATTCGATTCAATATTGCATTTGACATTATATCAAAAGTAACAAAAACAAACAAAACTCATTCATTAGATCTAGATCTAAAGTACCGATCTATATTTAAAGAACTCAGAAATTCTTACCCAACCTAGTCTATATTTCAAAATTAATGATTTTATTGATTTGACAATATATAACAGTGCTGAGATTTGGTTTAACCAAAGGCCAATCAAATTAGTTGCGTGTTAAAAAACAAAAAATAGAAAAGACTGATGAAATAAAAAACATCATTATATCCCATGCACTCTAGAGATTTGAGATCCATGCCCCCAAAAGAGAGAAGAGAGAGAGAACACTTGGAACAACGATTTACAAGGGTGTTATATAACTATCATATGGAGTTACTAGGTCATTGTATGATGAACTAGTGAGATGATAGTCTTTATAAAAATAATTGATAGAATTGAATGAAGGTTATTGTATTAGACCATAATTCTGTACTTAGACATGTTGTAGGACTATATATTAGTGTTACATGTTGAATTAGGTGACAATTTAATTGAATTAACCCTAAAAAGGCCCTTTTACGATATATCAAACAAAACGTGCATATGTTGCCACATATGACACTTTAAGGATCGGTTAATCGATAAATTGAGCGATTTAGGAATGGTAAAATGTCAAATTGTTTTAGATTAAACATTTTATAAAGAACAAATTCAAAAACAAAATGTTCATATATTGCCACACATGAAAATTTAAATTAATACAAAAATTTAACTACTTCATATATTTCTAAATCACACATACATAATTCACAACGAAAGTGGAGGCTTTGAACAGTGCAACAAATTGGTCTTTCTCCCAACAAATGAGGTTCTGGCACCCATCCATATAAAGTATATAGCAACTTCTCTCGACATCTTCTGAGTTTTAGTGGAGTCATGTTGGTAATGAACATTATGCCTTCTCTCATGAATTCACCGCCATTGAAGATTGAAATTATGGCAAGCACATAGGATGCACCAATATGGCCACCGTCTGCTGCTTGACTAAGAATTCCCAATCCATTTGAATCGCTACGTTTGAAAAAATCATACTACAGAAAAATAAGACATATAAAATGCAAAATACATTGATAAAAATGTGAATACATTCGAAAACATTAAAAATTACCACGCCTTTTCTGTATAAGGCTTCTAAATTCCCCGATGCTCTGCAGATTTCCAGGAAAGAAGTGCATCTTTGAACAACTGAACACGACCATATAAATACAGGAATGCTGAGCAATATTACCTTCTGATATACAGAAGGTTCATTAGCGACTTCATTGAGGACCCTGGAACTGAGAAATCAAATCAAATGGTTAGGAAATCAAATTAAAGAGTGAAAATTGTTTAATACATACATACCTTAATTTAACCCTCGTTAAATCTTTGAGGGAGTAGGAAGCAATCCTTTCAACGATATCAATTAGTAGTTCCCTCGGAAGAGATTCAATGTAGTTTTTTTTACTCATAGTCATTTTTGAAGATTTCTTATTCTTCCTTCCCATCTTGGAGAAAATTAAATAAAAGGACCTTCTATTGTTGTGTTCTTCTTATATAATATAATCCTAATGTAATGAATGTGAAAAGTCGCAACTTCTAAAGACGAAGAGGCACTTTTGACTTTTCAAATGCAAGTACTTAATTTTTTTGAAAAAAGGGTAAAATATGAAGAGTTGTAATTAATGAAGGAGGTTATTATATTAGACCGTAATTCAATTGAATTAGCCCCAAAAAGCACATTTTAGGATATACACATGTTGCCACATATGGCATATTTGTTGAAGTTTAAACTGTTAAATATAATATTTTATACCACAGAACGTACATATGTTGCCACAAATGACAATTCAAGGATGGTCAAAATGAGAACACTATGAAAAAAAAAAATATTTTTGGATTAAACATTTTATAAAGAACAAATTCAGAAATAAGTACAAAACACAAAAAGGCAACCTTTTTCACCATGAATTTGGTTTGCAAGTTATGTACATATGTTGCCACAGATGGCAAATTAATTAATACCACACAGTGGTATAAGGCATAATTTTTTTTACATAATCTAGTTCTAAATCACAACTACATAAATCACAACGAATATCATCTTCATTGTCGCTTCCCATGGGCCAATCATTCTTGCGCCTGATTTGCTCAAATTAATGAACAGTGCAACAAATGGGTCTTCCTCCCAACAAATGAGGTTCTGGCACCCACATTCCACCTAAAATATTTTGCAAATTATGTCGACATCTTCTGACTTTTAGTGGCTCCCTTTTTTTCATGTTGGCAATGAACATTAAACCTTCTCTCATGGATTCACCGCCATTGAAGATTGAAATTATGGCAAGCACATAGGATGCACCAATGTGGCCACCGTCTGCTGCTTGATTAATCATTCCCAATGCAGTTGGATCGTTACGGTTGAAAAAATTAAACTACAGAAGAAATAACACATTTAAAAGGCAAAATACATTGATAAAAATGTGAATACATACGAAAAACATAAAAAATTACCACGCCTTTTTTGTATAAGGCTTCTAAATTCCCCGATGCTCTGCACATTTCCAAGAAAGAAATGGCTTCTTGAACTATTGACCATCTACGATAAGGAATGCTGACTAATGTTACCTTTTGATATACAGAAGGTTCATTAGCGACTTCATTGAGGACCCTGGGACTGAGAAATCAAATCAAATGGTTAGGAAATCAAATTAAAAAGCGAAAATTGTTTAATACATACATACCTTAATTTAACCCTCATTAAATCTTTGAAGGAGTAGGAAGCAATCCTTTCAACGATATCAATTAGTAGTTCCCTCGGAAGGGATTCAATGTAGTTTTTTTTTTACTCATAGTCATTTTTGAAGATTTCTTATTCTTTCAAGATTTCTTATATAATGCCAGGAAAATGAAATGTGTGAAAAGTTGCAACTTCTGAAGACGAACAGAAGAGAAGAGACACAACTTTTGACTTTTCAAATGAAAAGACTTATTTTTTTTTGGAAAAAAGGGTAAAATATGAAGAGTTGTAATTATTATTTTTCTTGAAAGTTGTTCCAATGACAGTAATTATTGATTGATGTTTCACACACCTTACACGTAATTTTTTATTAGAAATATATTGAAACATATGTGTTTTCTGTAGTACTTGTAACACATAATTGACATATATTGTAGCATATGCAATATTATGTTGTAAGGTCTAACACATAATTAATATATGTTGGAACAGATGCCTTATTCTGTAGTACATGTAACACATAATTGACATATGTTGGAACATATACAATATTCTGTTGTAAAATCTAACACATAATTGACATATGTTGGAATATATGTAGTATTCTGTTGTAAGTAGCAACACTTAATTAAATAAATCACACATTTTACATAAATAACATAACATAAGTTGATTCAAATTAAGATAAGAAGATAGGGAACATCATCCTCAAATAAAAAAGAACATTCATTAAAATTCAACAACACTTATGGAGCATTTCGATTTGGGTATGTAGTTCTTTTGTGGCCAAAGTCCCTACATACAGAACACTTATTTTTTCTTGTTGGAAATGATTCACCAACTCCACGCCGTCTCTTATATCTCCTTCTTCTAGGTTTGCTTTGATCAACATATGGAGGAGGTATTTCTCTCTCTATGACATCCAAGGGACAATCCAAGAATCTTCAGGTGGCACCGGGTGAATTTCCTCACAATATGCCATTATGTATTTTTCCACTGAATAATATGGAGATAAGTACTCATAAATCTGATTTCCAAAATCGGCACCATATTGGGCTCGAAGCGTTGCCATGGCATGTGGACAAGGTATTTTGTCCAAGTCAAAAATTCTACAAGTACAAGTTCTTCTTTGTAGATCCACCGTAGCAACATCGCCATGACCAGTGACACTGAACTTGTAGTTAGCGATTTGATGAGCCAACAACTTGTTGCCCGCGTTCACATACTTTGATATGTCTTTTTCAATTGAAGGAACAAATCTATTTGCAGAGTTCACCAGCTCCATGCGCCTCTGGTGAAATAAAAGTGCAAATCTCCTGTTTATTTCATCAAACAGAGCGACAATGGGAAATTCTCTTTCAACATCAAACATAGAATTCACCGACTCCGCGATGTTTGACGTCATAATGTTATATCTACACAACAAAAAAAATCAATCAAAACACATAAAATTACAATAAAATCAAACGACATGGTATAGACAATAATGTACCTATTTCCCGGGGAAAATGCCCTGCTCCATGTGTGGAATCCAATACGTTCAAGAGTTTCAGCCGTCTTTGGTACCAAATCTCTTATTTGATTGAAATGGTCATTGAACTCACATCTATCATACGCCTTTGCTGCTTTATAAAAATGGGTCACTACCTTTGAATTGTGAAAGTTATTTCGAATATTTTCCCCAAGGTGTTTCATGCAACAACCATAATGAGATGCAGGGTAGATAGTCGAAACCATCTTTCGAATACTTGGATGTCTATCAGAAATAATGCACAACTCATCAGTATCATCTACAAAGCTTCTCATATTTTGAAAAAAATATTCATATAAGGCATCGCATTCCTTGTCTACAACACAGAAAGCCACTAGATATATATGATTCTCAGCATCTTGTGCCACCACCGATAGCAAAACTCTTTCAAACTTGCTCCTTAGGAATGTCCCATCAACGGCTATTACTTTTCTCATTTCTTGAAAACCAGTTATCCAAGCGGCATATGATACAAAGAAGTACTTGAACCTCCCATTTTCATCGAGCGACAATGTCGTCTTGCTTCCTGGATTTGCAACTTTAAGCATATAACGGTACGCATTAAGCACTGCATATCCGTGCTCATGTGTTCCCCTAACATTAAACTTAGCATGCTCCATGCCCTTATAAATCTTCCAATAGCTTACCTTACAACCCAATTCTGTGTGGAGTTGATTTGACATGTCTCTTGTGGATAGGCCTTTACCATTGGGAAACCTATTTTCAAAGTACTTACCTATGACTTTTGTCGTGGCATGGGGATTATGGCCTGTAAGATGCTCTGAACCACACGCATGGTACTTTTCATAAATTCAAATGACAAACATGCCGCTACTTGTAAATTTCACAGCCCTCAGCCACCAATTGCACTCTGTATATGAACATTTAAAAGAAAACACATTACGAGAATTAATCACCTTTTTCAGTCTAAATTCTCTTTTCAAGCAAGCAATTTTCAATGAATTTGCCAGTTCTTCCTTGTTCTTGAATGTCATTTCCTTATAAAAATCGATTTCATCATCTCGAACATTATTCACATGTGATGATTAAGAAGAACATGGAATGTTGCTGCCAACAATAGGTATAGGAGGATTGTGGCTCTTAAAGTCCGGTACGTCATCTTTTCCAATTTCAGCATCGTGATTATTCATGTCCACATCATCAAATTCATCATTTAACATATCTTATTGGTCTTCTTCTAGATTATGATCCTCCTCGATAGGATTTTCATCCACGTAGACGCTTAATATGGGCGGTCTCTCTGCTCCTCCCAAATAAACAACCAAACTAGGCTGATCAGTTATTTTAAAAGGTAAGACCTTCTCATTATGAACAAAAATGGGGAATGTAACTCATGACAAGATCTTTCAGTTAACAATTGTATCCAAATTTTTCTATGACTAAATTCACAAAATCATTATACAAAATATTTCTTTCGACAGTCATCCCTACCGACCCTTCCTGTTTCTTACCATTCTTCCAACGCCAAATGTATCGATTTTTCTTCTCGGCCCATTCACCACGACAATCAATCCCTACAAATAATTCCTCCATTTATTGTACCTGAAGAAACTAATTAAAAAAATAATTAGTACTAATGAAGAAATGTGTAAGTCATATGTTGCAACATATGACTATTATGTGGCAACATGTAAGTCATATGTTGCTACATATAACTGATATGTTGTGATAAATAAATCACATGTAGCAACATCTGTAAGTTATATGTAGCAACATATGGCTATCCTGTTGGGAAATGTAAGTCATATGTTGCTATATATAACTATTATGTTGCGAAACATAAATCACATGTTGTGATAAAATGTATAAGTCATATGTTACAACATACATAGTCATCTGTTGGAAACGCAAATGCAAATTATCGAAAAAATTGCGGCTACCCAAATGATGATGAATGATTTCAAAGAACTGCTAATTTAACTTACCAAAACAATGGTGTGTGAACCCAATAACTTATGAAGTAATTCCAATTGATACAGAACAAAATATGGTCCACTAATTAGATTAGCTAAATCGGATTCAAGAAGATGAAAAGAGCTCAAGAAGGACCATCAGCCAAGACCAACAATGTACGAAAACAAGAAGAAAAAATGAAGAGAACTGGAAGAAGAAAGGCAAGCAACCAAGCAAGAAGAGAGAAAGAGAGTAAGAACATAGCAGAAGAAGAATAAGAAGAGGAATACGGGGGAAAAATGTTTTATTTCCCTCTTTTTGGTACAGCTGGTGGCTTCCCTCCAATTTTGGTTCCCACCAAAATTGGTTAAATTAGGTTTTAGTCATTTACCCTTTTACCCCTCATTTAATTCAATGGACCAAATTGCCAACTTATAAACTTGAGGGCAACTCCACAACCCTTAATCATTAATCACATAATTATCACCTACTGTAATGACCCTCCTGGTCATTTCAGTGTCTTGCATTCTATGTGTCGTTTAGAGTGTTCCTGTAGCGACCCCAAGTCATTTATGACTTGCTGGGACTGACAGTTCGATCACCTGGTCGTTCGTTTGATCTTGGTGCGAGTTTTTGTGTTTTGAAGCTTATGAACCTTGAACGATTATTTTCGATCAAAAGTTTAAGAAGACGACTTCAGAAGAGAATTCTGACAGTTTCATTAGCTCCGGAGTGGACAAATTATGCTAGTAGCATAGTTGGAACGAGTATCGAGGCCTTCGATGCGAGTTTGGACCATTAGGTGTTTTAGCCTTTGAAATTTGGCCTAAGGTTGACTTTGGTCAACATTCTTGGAAAAAGTGCTTAGATGAAAACTCCATCAGTGCGGTTAGCTCCGGAATGTTGAGTTTGGTCTAGAATGACCTTTCGTTCGACTCCCGAGGCCTCCGGACTCGGTCCAATCTCTGTTGTCCACTTTTGGAACTTGTACTCGTTTTGTTAGTAGCTCTGTACTAGTGACTTCCAGGTTCTGGGAGGGATCTTTATTTGTATATATGTTTTAGTTTGCTTCCGCCTATTTATGTTGTTATCTTAAATTTTGCCTACTCTTGTTTAGTTTCTGCCCTCAGACCCATTACTTGTTGTTCTGGGCTACGGGTTGGCTTACCTACTGGTGGGTTATAGTAGGTGCCATCATGATTCGAGGAATCGGGTCGTGACAAATTGGTATCAGAGCCTCAGGTTCACCGGTCTCACTTGTACAGAGCTAACGTCTAGTAGAGTCTTGCAGATCGGTGCGGAGACGTCTGTTACTTATCTTCGGGAGGCTACATGATGTCTTTAAGAAGATTTCCTCTTTTGTTTCACTTCGTGCAGCTTGTGTCTTATTGGTTCCTTGAAATCTCACTTGTTTTACTCTTTCGGGGGATGGCTCGCACGCGAGGCGGCGCCATCGGAGCTGATGCAATCGGACCTGCAGACAGATCCCCATCTTGGGGTAGACGTTGACACCGAGGTCGAGCCAGGGCCGCAACATCGGCCCAAGATATGGAGGAGGTGAGAGATCGTTGTTTTGTATGTGGGTTGCGGTACCGTCTAAGGGTTGACACAAAACATTTGGTTTCAGTCGGCCGTTCATTTCTTGATGTGATCGATCATGCCCGAACCATGGAGCATATTCATCGCGAGGTCCAAGGGGACAGCGATAAGAGGGTACGCTACCAGGGCAGCTACAGCGGGTCCCAGACTAGAGGGATAGACTCTTATGATAGGCCCCGCCAGAGGTTCCAACAGGGTCAGTCCAATCGGCCTGTTCAAACGGCATTACCTGCTTCTGAGAGAGGCCAGCATTAGCAGGCTGTTCCTAGTACGGGCCAAAGTTTGAGGGGATCAGATTCCCTCCCTTCCTACTGCGGTCGGGTTACTTTAGGGCGTTCAGTTTCGGGGTATTTTAATTGCGGTGCACTTGACCATTGGTCCAGAGGGTGCCCCCGGCGAGGGCGAGAGGAGATTGTACCAGCTCCCCTTGCACCTAGACCAGTTTCAGCAGTGCCCCCTCCATTTAGAGGTGGTGGTCAGGGCGAGGATCATCGAGACAGCCGACAGGGTACCAGAGGCGGAGCTCGGGGAGGCAGGTTAGGTAGTAGATCAGATGCATCGGACAGAGGTACTCAGGGCCATTTCTATACAGCTCCGTCGAGGGCGGCGGCTGAGGCATCTGATGATGTCATTACAGGTACACTTTTATTATGCCATCAGCCTGCTACAGTATTATTGATCTCGGGTCCACGTTATCGTATGTATCTGTTTATTTTGCTCCCCGATGGGGTATGAAGTCTGAGTCTTTGGCAGAGCCGATTCATGTTTCGACCCCGGTGGGTCAATCCTTAGTAGTGGATCAGGTATTGCGATCTTGCTTAGTGACTATCCAGGGTTATGATACTAGAGTTGATCTTATTTTGCTAGATATGGTTGATTTCGATGTGATTATGGGCATGGACTGGTTATCCCCTTACCATGTGGTCTTGGATTGCTACGCCAAGACTGTTACCTTAGCGATGCCTGGCATTCCCCAGTGTTGTGGCAGGGTGCTTATAGTCACACACCGACGGGGATCATTTTTTTTATGCGGGCTAAACGGTTGGTTACTTTTTGGTGTTTAGCTTATTTGGCCTATGTGCGAGATGTGAGTAGGGAGGACCCTTCAGTTGACTCAGTTCATGTGGTTAGAGGGTTTGCAGATGTGTTCCCTACAGACCTACCTGGCCTACCCCCAGATCGTGACATTGATTTTGCCATAGATTTGGAGCCCGACACCCGTCCTATTTCTATTCCGCCTTACCAGATGGCTCCTGCAGAGCTCAGGGAGCTCAGTGTTCAGTTAGAGGACCTCTTAGGTAAGGGGTTCATCCATCCGAGTGTGTCTTGGGGTGCTCTTGTTCTGTTTGTAAAGAAGAAGGACGAGACTATGAGGATGTGCATTGACTACAGGCAACTGAACAAGGTGATGGTGAAGAACCGTTACCCCATGCCTCGTATTGATGATTTGTTTGATCAGCTTCAGGGTGCCGCCGTGTTTTCTAAGATTGATTTGAGGTCTGGGTACCATCAACTGAGGATTAGGGCAGCGGACATCCCTAAGACTACATTTAGGACCCATTATGGCCATTATGAGTTCTTGGTGATGTCATTTGGGTTGACTAATGCCCCTGCTACCTTCATGGACTTGATGACACGTGTGTTCAGGCCATACCTTGATTTATTTGTTATTGTCTTCATTGATGACAGACTGGTATATTCGCGGAGCCGGAGTGAGCATGAGCAGCATTTGAGGGTTTTACTCCAGACTTTGAGAGATCAGCAACTTTATGCCAAGTTCTCAAAGTGTCAGTTTTGGTTAGACTCTGTAGCATTCTTGGGGCATGTTGTATCCAAAGAGGGCATTATGGTAAATCCTGCGAAGATTGAGGCTATTCGTGATTGGGCTAGGCCCACCTCAGCTATTGAGATTCGGAGCTTCGTCGGACTAGCAGGCTACTACAGACGCTTTGTTGAGGGCTTTTCTACTATTGCAGCCCCGTTGACTCAATTGACTCGTGTTGATGCTCCCTTTGTTTGGTCAGAGGAGTGTGAGGCGAGCTTTTTGAGGCTCAAGGATTTATTGACCAATGCTCCTATATTGACTCTTCCAGTTGAGGGCGAAGGCTTCACAGTTTATTGTGACGCATCCGGCATTGGTTTGGGTTGTGTATTGATGCAGCAGGGCTGGGTTATTGCTTATGTGTCGAGGCAGCTTAAGATCCATGAGCGCAACTACCCCACTCATGACTTGGAGTTGGCGGCGGTAGTTTTCACGCTTAAGATTTGGAGGCACTACTTGTATGGAGTTCGATGTGAGATCTATACCGATCATAGGATTCTTCAGTACATCATGAGACAGAGGGACCTTAATTCGAGGCAGCGTCATTGGGTTGAGCTCCTGAAGGACTACGACCTCTCTATTCTCTATCATCCGGGCAAGGCGAATGTGGCAGCGGACGCCTCGAGCCGGAAGGCAGTGAGTATGGGTAATCTAGCCTTCTTATTTTTTGAGGAGCGACCCTTAGCTTTGGACATTTAGTTCTTAGCTAATAGCATGGTTCGATTGGATATCTTAGATTCTAGACGTGTCTTGGCCAATATGGGAGTTCAGTCTTCTTTGCTTGATAGGATCCGTGGTTGCCAGTTTGAGGATGAGGCCTTGGTGGCCCTTAGAGATCGAGTGTTAGCGGGTGATGGTGGTCAGGCTACCTTAGATCCTGATGGAGTGTTGAGATTCGCTGACCGCATCTGTGTTCCGAGAGTTGGAGATTTGATACAGTTGATGCTTTCTGAGGCCCATGAGTCTAGATACTCTATCCATCCGGGCACAGCGAAGATGTATCATGATTTGAGGCAACATTACTGGTAGAGTGGCATGAGGAGAGATATTGCCGACTACATATCCTGTTGTTTATGCTGCCAGCAAGTGAAGGCCGAGCATTTGAGGCCTGGTGGTGAGTTCCAGAGATTACCCATTCTGGAGTGGAAGTGGGAGCGTATCACTATGGACTTCATTGTGGGGTTGCCTCGGACTTCTAGAGGTGTTGACAGCATTTGGGTCATCGTGGATCGATTGACCAAGTCAACACACTTCCTTCCTGTTCATACTACTTTCAGTGACGAGAGGTTGGCTCGTATCTACATTAGGGAGGTGGTCCGTCTTCAGGGCGTGCATGTTTCTATCATTTCAGACTGGGGTTCACAGTTCACTTCCAGCTTTTGGAGGGCTTTTCAGGAGGAGTTGGGCACCCGTGTCCACCTTAGCACAACATTTCACCCACAGACGGATGGTCAGTCAGAGCATACTATTCAGATCCTTGAGGATATGTTGCGGGCCTATGTTATAGATTTTGGATGTCAGTGGGACCAGTTCCTGCCTTTGGCGGAGTTTGCGTACAACAACAACTACCACTTTAATATTCAGATGGCCCCGTTTAAGGCCTTATCTAGTAGGCGTTGTCGCTCTCCAGTTGGTTGGTTTGAGTCTACAAAGCCTACGCCGCGTGGCACAGATTTGCTTCAGGAGGCCCTGGATCAGGTGCAAGTGATTCAGGATAGGCTCAGGACGGCTCAGAGTTACGCAGATCATAGGCGTCGGCCGTTGAGGTTTGCAGTTGGTGACCGGGTATATCTTCGAGTATCGCCCATGAAGGGCGTGATGAGATTTGGGAGGCGGGGCAAGCTTAGCCCCAGTTATATAGGCCCTTCTGGGATTTTGAGAGCAATTGGCGAGGTTGCCTATGAGTTAGCTTTACCTCCAGCACTATCGGCTATCCACCCAGTGTTTCATGTTTCGATGTTGCGCCGGTATGTTCCAGATGAGTCTAATGTGCTCTAGTATGATTCGGTTGAGTTGGATGGTCGTTTGACCTTTATAGAGGAGCTGGTTGCCATTCTAGCCAGAGATGTCAGACAGTTGCGGTCGAGAGTCATTCCTGTTGTTAAGGTCCGTTGGAGGCATTCTCCAGTCGAGAAGGCTACCTGGGAGACCGAGCAGGAGATGTGAGAGCAGTTTCCCGGCTTGTTTGAGCCTTCAGGTACTTCTTGATCCTTTCTTTCGCGGACGAAAGTCCTCTTTAGTAGTGGATATTGTAATGACCCTCCTGGTCATTTTTGTGTCTTCCATTCTATGTGTCATTTAGAGCGTTCCTATAGCGACCCCAAATCATTTATGACTTGCTGGGACTGACAGTTCAGTCACCTGGTAGTTCGTTTGGTCTTGGTGCGAGTTTTTGTGTTTTGGAGCTTATGAACCAAAACGATCATTTTTTATCAAAGGTTCAAGAGGACAACCTCAGAAGAGAATTATGATGGTTCCATCAGCTCCGGAGTGGCTAAATTAGGCTAGTAGCATAGTTGGAACGAGTATCGAGGCCTTCGATGTGAGTTTGGACCATTAGGCGTTTTAGCCTTTGAAATTTGGCCTAAGGTTGACTTTGGTCAATATTTTTGGAAAACGTGCTTAGAAGAAAATTCCGTCAGCGCGGTTAGCTCCGAAATGTTGAGTTTGGTCTAGAACGACCTTTCGTTCGACTCCTGAGGCCTCCGGACTCATTTCGAGCCCCTTAGTGGATTTTGGTTAAAATGGCATTTGGAAGTGGAATCCATTTTTTATCAAGATGACCTCTGATGGGAATTTCAACTGCGCCGTTGAGTCCGGAATATCAAATTTAGTAGGGTAGGATATCTGTTTTATTTTTACCGGGTTTCGAACGAATCCCGAACACCCCGTCAGAGATTTTAAAGTTGGCAAAAATTAGCTTTTCAGCTGATATATATATATAGCTGGTGCAGGCCATTTCAGCCCCCATTTCTCAACTTCAAACCTTCATAACTCTCTAATTTCAAGTCCGATTTCAGTGATTCAAAGATCCATCTTGTGGGGTTTTTCGTAAGGAACATTGGTGAGCTCGAAAACTGATTTGGGGTCTCCGTTTGAGGTGAATTTCATGAAATACCTACTGCCACACCCTTTCTGTGAGCTTGATTTTGGAAATTTTTGAGACTTGATATCTCAGTCATTTTAGATCCGATTTCGGTGATTCTTGGGGCTATATTGAGTGGTTTTTCAAGGAGAACGCGTTGGCGTGGTTAGATTTCGTATTTAAATTTTGTTGGAGGTAAAAAGTTGTGTTTTAGCTGCTATCTTAGCTCATTTCGAGCTCAATTTTTGGGAAATTTTAGAAGGTGATTTCTTGGTCATTTTAGGTGCGAATCTGGTGATTCAAAAGCCTAGATTGTGGGGTTTTTTGTGAGGATCATCGTGGTGTGATTGGTTTCAACATCAGGACCCTCGTTTCTGGTATTTTCTTGTAAATAAATGCTGCTATTGTTGTTTCGTTTTAGTATAAATTGGGTTTTGGTTGCACGTTGATATTGTGTTGTTCCCGAGCCCCGAATTGTGTCCCATTTTGGGACATGAGCTGGGGAACTGGTTAGGACCTACTTTTGGGGTTAATTCCAGAATTTCCAGCGTGGGTCCCACTTTCCCCATTTTGACCCCAAAATTGGTCTGTCTCCGTTTGTTGTGATTTTGGTGTCTAAATGACCGTAATAACGTTGTGACTCTATTTTTGATAGTGGGGCAGCGTTTTGAGGCCGTTCGGATAGGGAAAGCTCCGGAGAAGTGATTTTGGAGCGCGTGTGATCGGCCTACAAGTAGGCTACGGTTTCCCTCTCTTAGATTGAGCTCGAGAATGTAAATGCATGTTTATTAGTTGGGATTTGGGTTGGGTAGTTATTGAATCACGTATAGGTGTTTAGAAATTATGTTTTCAGCCTATTTCGAGAATTATCGGGTAACTGTGAGCATGCTTTGTGTTATTAATTGTCCCTCTTTGCTATGTGGAGTACTTGTATGCTCGATGACTATTTGTTGAAACATTTGGGCCTTAGTTTAGGTTTGACTAGGGCTTGCCTTAGAAATACATGATTCGGATTCGCTAAGCCTTAGTTTTGCCCCGACGCCACTCGGTCGGCTTAGATCCCTGTAGACTGGTGTAGCAGACTTGAGCCTGATAGTTTGGGCCTTAGCTAGGCGATATGTTTGCTCTGATGATATTATCATTATTTCCCCGATGTTACAGCTTCAAGAGTTACGTCGGCAACACTAGTTCTGCTTCGCGATTTGAATTTTGATTTTCGATTCGGTTCCAAGGACTTACATTGATTGGCTAGGTGTGGACAGCGATCCACGGACATTTATGAGAATAGATCGATTGGGACTCTTTCAGCAGCTACATTGGCACCTTTATAGAGCATCCGGTTAAAGTTCCAGCCTCTATTGCTCAGATACTTATATAGAGCATCCGGTTAGAGTTCCGGCCTCAAATACTTGATACTTGTGATTGGTTACTTGGGTATTTCTAGTGAGCATCCGGTTCGAGGTCTGGCCTCCGTACTGTCAGATTCTACTAATTAGGGTTGAGGTTCTGGTTCGATGTTCTCCGTTCTTGGGTTCTTATATGCAATTCTCTTTAGTTATAGTTATTATGTGTACTCGTCGGACTTATGGGGGTCCGTTCGGGTTTTTATTTAACTTGCGCACGAGGGTACCTTCTAGGCTTATGGGGGTCCAGTTAGGTGTAGTTAGCTTATAGATTACTTTAGTTAGTTCTTTCTACACTCGTGTGCATTCCATTGTTAGTTAGATTTTCATTCTTGACTTCGGTTTGTGTTCTTCCTTCTTTTCATACTGCCTTTACTTTTCAAGTTCAGTCGGCCTATGATGCCTACTGGGTACCTGTTGTTTTGGTACTCATGCTACGCTCTGCATCTGTTTCGTGATGCAGGTCTGGGCACTAGTAGCCAGCGTTGATTAAGCTTGGAGAAGACTGATCTGGAGACGGGAGTGAGCACACGGCGTTTTGTACTATTTCAATCTCCATCTGTATATATAGACTTGTCTTTTACCTTCCGAGACAGTCCAATCTCTGTTGTCCACTTTTGGGATTTGTACTCAATTTGTTAGTAGCTCTGTACTAGTGACTTCCAGGTTCTGGGAGGGATCTTTATTTGTATATATGTTTTAGTTTGCTTCCGCCTATTTATGTTGTTATCTTAAATCTTGCCTACTCTTGTTTAGTTTCTGCCCTCAGACTCATTACTTGTTGCTCCGGGTTACGGGTTGGCTTACCTACTGGTGGGTTATAGTAGGTGCCATCATGATTCGAGGAATTGGGTCGTGACACCTACACTCAATAATTAAGACTTATGTCACCGCCCCTTTATTTTGACACCTTAATGTCACCTTTAACTCAAAGCCCCAGGAAGGTTTGAAAAGTTTCAACAGCAACTTGGAGCCCTTTGCACGTGAGCTGGGCTAAATCCCACTCCTCACTTCCTTTCTTTTATTTTTTTTTTTTTAAAAAAAAAAAAATCATTTTGGTCAAAACAACACCCAATTAGCTTATTTATTTTTGGAACAAGAGCTAATGACATATATTTCCTTATTTTTAATATAAGGTATTGCAATTCGGGATTATCTTTTTTTCCTAAAAGTTAATCAATTTTCTTTTAGAGTCCAGTATAAATTTATGTGTTTATAACATCTTTAATAGGACTTGCAATAAATCTTTGATCTGTAATTTAATTACTGCATACACTTGAGTGTACTACTTTGCGACGATATGCCGGACTTGCTCAATTGGTGAACTTGAGAATGTCGAGTTATTGTTGTTCATATTGTCTGAAATCTATAACTTGCTTTAGGTATTATTATGATACTTTACTATGCATAATAATCAATATGTTTCGGGTTTATATTGTTATTTTATTTATATGCTACTAACTTATAACTCTAAATTAAATACTAAGCAATATGATAGCATGTTAGTTAGAATACTCGTAAGTATATTCTTGTCATACATTTTGTGTGTCATAAAGAATAATAATATTGTATTAAATACAACTTGAAATTATTACTAAACTTTGACGTTAATTGAAACTAGTTATAAATACTTAAAACAAGTAGAAAATCTATTAAATTTACCGTTTCAATGCTTCATGAGTTTACATGTTTTTGTAACATTAATGTTCATGCGTATAATATATTTTAGGATCCGGCTCCTCTCCATTTTCTTTGTCTCCATTTTCCCCAAGTTCTAGCCTCGATTAATGACATGTGGCATAGGTTAGATTTAATTAATTAAAATATATCTCTAACCATGGTTTAGATAATAAATATATTATTATATCAATTAAAAATAGTCCTATTATTTCTCCCCTTTTCTCCTTATTCCCTCCAAGTCCGGTTGTTTCTCCCTTTTCCCTCCAAAATTTTCTTTGTTGTCATCTAATTAATTAATTCAAATTCCGTGATGGTATGGCTCTTCATCTTTATGCTTCCCACCTATTAATTTCAACCCTTTCTTCCTTCTCCTCCCACCTTCTTCGTCATCCTCCGGTTGCACCAGAACATTAATTTAACACTATCATGGAAAGGAAAGGGGTATGTGACGAGATCATTTCACTCATTTTGAGAAAATTATATTCGATGAAAAATGTACACCATCAGGTTAGATATGGACCTATATAAAATACTCATAAAAATTATGTACTACGAATTCAAATTACTGGAGAGTTAAAATTTCATAATACATAATATATAAAAGAGAAGTTCAATTATCAAATTGAACCGATCAATAAATAGCCTTACTTGAAATCTTAATTATATGAAAGAATACATCATTTTGTGACTCAATTATCAAAATTGAACAATATTTGAGTACTTCAATTCAAAAGTTCTAAATTCTCATACGCATAATACAAACTATTTAATGTCATTTAGATGATTCCGATTTTGTATGCCACATCCAAAGCATCATAGTTGAACATCAACCTCACGTAGAAATTATTTGTTCCATTAGGCCTAAACGTGAAAAGTAAATCATACAATTCAAGTACTTCAAATAAGTACTCATCCAAGAGCATATGCATATTTTACAGTAAAAAAATTCCTAAGTGACCAATTTTAAATTGGTGCAACTTTCCATATGAACAAATCTTTTTGAAATTAAATTTTTCTCTCGAACCCCAGTTACTACACCAATGATCTTAGACGAAGATCCAAACACTAACTAAAGAAACCAAAGAAGTTGCCACCTTCAAAGACAAGTTGCTATAGCCGCACTCCACTAGAGTGACAAAAGGATTATTCATTGTCGACTAAATGAATTAATAGATACAGACATATCTTTATCCACCGTGTCAATGCCAAAAAATTCAATAACAATTACGCTAACAGTCACCAAATCCCTTGTGTAAATCCCAACCATGACAATCCCAATTGGCTGACCACATTAAGGAATACTCGAAATTATCAAACCGACTACAACATTAGTTGGCAGAAAACTTTACCCTTCAACCTATGGTCCATATGGCTAACAAGGAACAACAATACTGAAAAATTTATAAATATTAATCTAAACTTTCACCACAAATAAGAGTTGTCACTATCTTTATCTGTAAAGAAAATCGAGGCTAAAAGTAGTAGAGAACAACTAAAGTGTCGCGATTCATGATATTGACGATCCACCTTGAGAGTAATTGTTTAAGTCATGAAATGAAATATCCTGCAAGTAATAAATAAAGTGATATATAATAGTAGTTAATGAGTAATGCAAATGAAATAATTCATATAAAAGTATTACTTATAAAATTATACTAACTCTTAGGAGTTGAGATAGACTTCCATGAGATGATACTTGAGAGAGTTCTGAAGAATGCCATGGTGAAAAATTTCCATCTCCCAATACTTATCATCATGTAAATAAAAAAGTAGGATTTAACATAATACCACATAAATAAGTAAAATACATTTATTATGATATACCGTAGTCATCTTGAAAGCTGAGAATGATGGACATGGTGTTTGAAGACCTGTAAGGCAACTTACATCATGTTGGATTGTTTGTGATGGAGGTGATTGAATCTTGCTCTTCTTTTTGGCCTTTTCCAGAAAACTCTTTGGATGACTATTGGAGCGACTAGTTGGTTGCTTCTTCTTTAATACTGTCACCTTTGTGACATTTAGACTATCAACAAATATTGTCTCATCATGAATAACTTCATTTGGAACTGATGGATTTTCATGAGATTCGTGTTTATTTTTTATTTCCTTCAACTTCACAATTATCTCATTGGCATACTTCACAATCAATTCATATCCTTCTTTGAACTCAGAAGCTTCACTCGCAATTTGGACAAAGGTTTTGCGTAAATGCATGTACCTTGTACTAACTTCAGCTTTTGGATCACTTCCCTTTGTAAAATCTTTAATCTCCATTTCAATCAAGTTAGTAGCATTTTGTGTCCACCTTTTTAATATATAATGGTCGAAAATCTTATCCTTGACATTTAAAGTGTTCAAAATCTTTAGAGCATGACCACACAACACACCTGAAAATTCAAATAATTTGCAACTACAAGAAAGTACCTTTGTTGACTGCTTCACAACTACTGCAAGTTCCCTGCCACTTTCATGTGTGCTAACATTGTATTTATGAAAATCTCCTTCATCATGAAAGCCATTTATTGAAACAAGTAATGACTTTTCCCATTGCTTCTCGAACAAATTAAATATGGTTGCAGTATATATATATATATATATATCTTGCATGAATCAATAAAGGAATCTTAACCTTTAAGACAGACATTCGTTGGGTCATGTCAAAATTTGACTTGCTTTCATTAGCACGCTTATTATCAATAGCTCTTTGAAAATGCTTAAAGAATTGTACAATATCTAAATCAGATTTCAAGTAGCCCCTTAGTGAACCGTTGAAACTTTCACTCAGTTGTGTACTTTGCATACCAGCTGAAAATATATTTCTACCATATGCCATGGACCATTTTTCCCTTATAGCAAAGGTGTTTTTCAACCAATTATTATCCTTAAGATCGTATTTTTCAAGCATTTCTTCCCATGCATTAAGAAAATCTGCTTCATACTCGTAATCAAAAAAATAATTTGCTAAACTCACTTGAAAATAATTTATGAGCTTTAAAGATATGGTTAAGATGTTTACATGCGTTTTGTCCCAAGTGCCATATACATAGATGGTGATATGTTTGTGGCATCACTAATGAGACTAATCTGTGATGAATGTTTGTGGCTTACCTACCGACATAGCTCTAAAAAATACATAAAAAGCCATTCAAATGCTTCAGTTGTTTCTTCATATAAAAGGGCAGCACCAAATACAACCATCTCCCTATGATTATTTAATCTAACAAACAACGCCAATGGATGATAGTCATTATTTGTTCTATATGTTGTGTCAAACGATACAACTTCTCCATAAATGTAAAAATCCCTTCTCATTTTAGCATCAGCCCAGAAAATATTTGTTATCAAACCATCGACATCTAAATGTAAAGAAAATAGAAAATAAGGATCTTTTATTACTCTTTCGTCGATATAATTTATCAAACTACGAGCCACTCCATACTGTAGACTTTCTTTTTTTTTATCTCGAAGATAATTTTTGTGTCTCTCTTTGTAAAACCTAAAGAAGCTTCGCCCCNCCCCCCCCCCCCCCCCGTTTGACGAGCAACATATTCAAAAGAAGATTTAGGACATATTCCCGAATCATCCAATAAATCAATTTCATGTGCTTGAGAAAGTTTAACATTTCTTTGTGATGGTAACAAGTGAGATAGAGATGGATGAACAAGTGGATGATTGTGCTTCTCTTCAAATGAAATGACAGAAAACTTTCCATTTGGTTGACGACTTATGACCATATGAGCTAAACAACCCGTCCTTATTTCCTTTCTTGACCAGCATATCTCGCTTGTCTAGTGCTCTGTAACCTTTTTTATAACATGTAATTTTTCTTGAAGTCACGTATCCATGAATTTTACTTTTGTTAGCATATTCCTTTCTAACACTAAAACCAATTCTAGCAGCATATTCATTGTAATTTTCAAATCCATGATCATATGAATCAAATTTCATTCCTAATTTTATTGGCAAATGAATGAGAAATATTCCTATTCTCATTCTGAGACACAGTCTCCATGGATCTAAAACGAAAAAAAGAATAAAGTAAGAAATATGTCCCATTGTGTTTGACAAACTAATACATTCGATTAACTCACTTTGTGTTTGACAGATTTATAAGACTTACAAATCTCATTTCATTTACTAGCTAACTAAAGTGGGCAATCCACATTTAACTGTAATTGATGTCAAATATAAATTTTAATATTTCCAACAAAAAAGAATATCAAAGTCAAGTCTTCGTAGCCCAAAAAGTTCATTGGGGAATTTTCACAAACACAAAGTGTGTAATTTTTCTACCTATCAATTACCACAATGGAAAACATACAAATAATAAGTATTTGATTTCTACAAAAATGAAAATAGATCAAAAAGAACCTGACTATAATACCCTATATTAAAATAAGGGCATAATTGTCATTTAACTCTCATTTAAAAAAAAAGGATCAGAAATTTAAAAAAGAGGGGGCTGAAAGCCCTAACAGAAGTAGCAGCAACGCTGCAACTTCAGGGATCAAAAGGGAAAAAAAAAGGGGACTCTTCTTGTTCTAGTGAGCGAACGAACGAAGGAGAAACATAAATTTAAATTGAAAGCCTTAGCTCTCAAACTAAAGAGAGAGGTGGAAGAAGAAGAAGAACGAGAAGAAGGTAAGTTTCTTAACTTAGTCTAAAGGTTGAATTTGTATCTTCCATGACTATAAGATTGGGAATTGGGAAGTTGAGAAACATGGGTTTAGAAGAAAAAGAGGAAATTTATTTCATTCTTATGAACCAAGTGAATATAGTCAATGATTTGAACTATAAACTTTGGTATTGGGCTTATATGCAATAAGAGTAATTGGGCAGTAAGGTTAGGTTGATCTTTTTACAGCGAGAATCGACCAAGAAGAGACTAATGTGTGTGATTAAAGCACTAATTAAGTGATTGGGCAGATTTCGAATCAATCATGAAACATCTAGGGCTGGGTTTTTTTAATATAGTATGAATTACCTAAATGAAGGAGTTAACACGAAATTATTATGAATGTGATTATAGATTGACCAAAGGAATTCGTACGGAGTAATTGAGTGGCAAGCTTGGTAACTCAACACAAGTACTGTGAGTAGTAATCTTACCACAATTTGTATTTCACAAATTTCATGATTTTTACATGGTTTATAAAGTAAATGTGTTGCTGAATGTTTTGAACTTGCATACGGGACAAGTCTTTTACTTGATATGATACTGAAAAGATTATTTGAGATGATCGCATTCTTACAAGATATGATTACTGGTATTGAAAAGGTTTTACACTTATTTGAGAAATAGTATTTTGACAGGTAGGTGATTGTTAAACTTTGAAATGATATGATTTAATAAGATTTAAATGCTCTGTTCAATTTTGAAATGCTTCTACTGATTACAGGAAAAGTTTAAAAAGGGAGTAGACCTTGATGAATCCCGTAGCTAACGGCGGGTTCGTTAGACCTGGTGCACTTTGTAGTTACTGATTACTAATAAAGACCTTGCTAGTCTGTTACTGATATCCCTCGAGTAGGGATCTACTGATATGAATACTTAACTCATTTATGAGGAGTTCACTGTTATTGGTACTTCTTAAAAAGAAGGCCACACTAATTACATGATTCATCCTTGGAAACCTCCCAGCTATAAGATTTGATATGAAAATATTCTTTTTCTGAGTTTGCTATTATGTATTTACATTGATTTTGCTTATATGAGGCACCTAAGGTTGAATATTGTTATTGTTTCTAAAAGAGCATTGTTTCATCATCATGACTATTGCACTAGCATGCTTTCTGACTTGTCCCTCATTAAAATGGTTGTGGTTAAGTAATATTACTCACTGAGCTAGCGTCTCACTCCTCGCTATTTGTTTTTACAGAGAATTCAAGTGGTATTGAAGAGGATTCCATTAACTAGCGTGTGAGTTAGTAGCATCTGGTGAGCCCCGCATTGCTTCGCGTGGCAAGAGAACTATTGATTTGTTATGCTTATTTAGTTTCTTTTAAAAACTCTTAGAATTGCTCCATTTGTCATTCTTTTGATTTGAGTCAAGATTAGTCCTTCGAATTATAGTCAAGTGGCTAGTTTGGAAATTTTTTTCCGTAATTTGGAGATGAATTGGTTTTTATTTCGTGACAATTTGATCCTTGATGGATATTAAATGGTGGTTTATAGTTGCTATTAGTTGTGTTGTGAAATTCTGAGACAGGAAAAATCCAGGATAGGCCTAAAAACAAAGGAAACTCTGCCCGATTTTCTATAGAATTCTGGTGAGGCTTGCTTTGGGATTCTCCCCCTTAGCGCCGGTCATGATCATTAATTGGGTCGTGACAAAGTTGGTATCAGAGCCATTTATTCTTATGACCTATGGAGCACACGTTAGTAGTAGAATCTCAATTATTGTTATGTTGCCAGCCATTTCTATAATCGTGATTCTGCGAGGACGTGATAGGATGTGTCTTGTTTTTCTTTCTCATTCCTGCTTATGTGTGTGACATTTAGGGCCAACTAGATTAATCTAACATTATTCGTTATGTTAACCAGATGGCTCGAACCCGATTATCTAATGGCAGAGCTACAACAGGTGTTTCTGAGGCGCCTAATGTCACTTCGGCTAGGCAGCCAACTTCCTCAACTTGGGGAAGGGACAGAGCCCGCAGAACTGGTCGCGGAGAGGTTCGTAATGCTACCACAGGGAACCGCAACACCACTATTAGGACTTCAAGGGAGGTCACTCCGGAAAGGAGCGCTAGTCCACCTCCGACATCGCAAGAGAATGCTACTGCTGGGGTACTTGCCTCTATGCAGTAAGCCATAGAGAGTTTGATCAATAGAATGGATAGACAGGAGAGGGATGGTCAGCATAGTGTTACTGCTACTCAAACACATGCACCACTTTAGACACCTGTACGGACTTATACTTTTGGGAATAAAGAGGTATCCGTGCAGGAATTCTTGAAATTGAAATCACCAAAATTCACAGGTTCTGATAGTTCAGCGGATCCTCAAAGCTTCTTGGATGGGACATTTAAGGCCTTCCGGGCTCTAGGATGTTCTAGCGAGAGATCGGTGGAGCTAGCAGCATACAAACTAGAGGACATGGCTAACACTTGGTATGAAATTGTATTGCTAGGTCGACCTGCTGGGGCAGCACCACTGAAGTGGGATGAATTCACTAAGTTGTTCATGGATAATTTCCTTCCTAACAGTCAGAGGCAGAAGTATGCAACACAGTTTGAGAGGTTAGTACAGACTCCAGATATGGATGTGGCAACTTATAACGCCAAATTTTGTAAGCTCGCTAGATATGCTCCTTTGTTGGTACCTATTGAAGCAGATAGAGTTCAGAGGTTCGTGCATGGGTTGGTTAGTCGTTTATTCAATGCCCTAGCCCCAAATATGAGTACCATGACCTATTCAGAAGCAGTTGATCTGGCTAGAAAGATTGAAGATAAGGGTCGAGAAGAGCGTGCAACCTATGATGTACGTAAGAAGGCCAAGATAGGGGAATCTTACAGCGGCGACTTGGGTGCAAATCACAGAACAGAGAATCAGGGAAGACAACAGCAGGGCTCTCAGACAGGGATAGATACAGCTTTATCAGCACAGGGACATCGTAATTCTGGACAAATGTATGCCACTGCTCCCTCCTGCCAGACTTGTGGTAAATCACATGTAGGCCAGTGTCGTGTTGTCACTGGAGGGTGTTTTCGGTGTGGTCAGTTGGGGCATCGCATTAGAGATTGCCCTCTACCTCCGAGAAACCCCACACAGACTTCTGCTCAGATAGCAGCACCTGCTCAGACCACTCATAATGGTTCAGGTAATACAGGTACAGGAAATAGAGGTAGAGGTGTTGGAGATTATTTCACTGGAAATCATGGACAAGGGAATGCCGGTAGAAGTCAGTCAAGAGTTTTTGCACTTACTAAACAGGATGTTCAGGCCTCAAATGCGGTGGTTACAGGTATTCTTTCAATTTGTTCCTTTGATGCACATGCTTTGATTGATCCAGGATCTACCCACTCCTATGTGTCCTCATACTTTGCTTTGAGATTTGATAGACAACCAGAGATGTTGAATCATCCTTTTCTTGTTTCTACTCCTGTGGGGGATTCCTTGTTAGTTAAATATGAGTATCGTGATTGTCAGATAAGAGTTGAGGGTAGGGATACTCTAGCTAACCTAATTGTACTTGATATGATTGATTTTGATGTGCTGATGGGCATGGATTGGTTATCTCCTTGCTATGCTACTGTTGATTGTCATGCAAAGATAGTCAAATTTGAAATACCTGATGAGCCTACATTTGTATTAAAAGGGGGTCAAGTCCCCGAGGTTGGAAAAATCATATCCTTTATGAAGGCTCGAAGGTTACTACAGAAAGGTTGTATGGGTCTCTTAGCTATGGTAAGGGATACAACAGAAGGAACACTTAGCTTGGAGAAGATACCCGTGGTGAATGAATTTTCTGATGTATTTCCTGAGGATTTGCCAGGATTACCTCTTATACGAGAGATAGACTTCGATATTGATTTGGCTCCTGATACATTGCCAATATCCATACCCCCATACCGTATGGCACCAGCAGAACTGAAGGAACTAAAACAGCAGTTGCAAGACTTACTCGATAAGAGTTTTATCCGACCAAGTATATCTCCATGGGGCGCACCAGTATTGTTCGTAAAGAAGAAAGATGGGTCTCTAAGAATGTGCATCGACTACAGACAGTTGAACAACGTAACGATACGCAATAAGTATCCTTTACCTCGTATAGAAGACCTATTTGATCAATTACAGGGGGCTGTCCACTTTTCAAAGATTGATCTTCGGTCTGGTTATTATCAACTTAGAATCAGGGAGGAAGATGTTTCCAAGACAGCATTTAGAACTCGATATGGACACTATGAGTTCCTTGTGATACCTTTTGGATTAACCAATGCGCCAGCTGTATTCATGGATTTAATGAATAGAGTGTTCCGGCCGTTTCTAGACAGGTTTGCGATAATTTTTATTGATGATATCTTGGTATACTCTCGTAGCCAAGAAGAACATGAGAGTCATTTAAATACAGTGCTACAGACTTTGCGAGAACATAAGCTTTATGCTAAGTTCTCAAAGTGTGAGTTTTGGCTAGACTCAGTAGCATTTTTGGGGCATGTGGTGTCCAAAGATGGGATCAAGGTGGATTCCAAAAAGACAGAAGCTGTGCAAAAATGGCCCAGACCTACTTCGCCTACAAAAATTCGAAGCTTTTTGGGTTTGGCAAATTACTATAGGCGTTTTGTGCAGGATTTCTCCAAAATAGCATCTCCATTGACTAAGTTGACACAGAAAAATGCTAAATTTCAGTGGACAGAAGAATGTGAGCAAAGCTTCCAGAAACTTAAAATGTGTCTGACAACAGCACCTATATTGTCCTTACCATCAGGTTCTGGAGGTTTTACCGTATTTTGTGATGCTTCGAGAGTTGGATTAGGATGTGTTCTGATGCAAAATGGTCGTGTTATTGCCTATGCTTCGAGACAACTGAAGAGGCACGAGCAAAACTATCCTACTCATGATTTGGAGATGGCTGCAGTGATATTTGCTCTTAAAATTTGGAGGCATTATCTATACGGTGAAACTTGCAAGATATATACTGATCACAAGAGCTTAAGTATATCTTTAGCAGAGAGACCTGAATCTTCGACAGCGACGATGGATGGAGCTACTCAAGGATTATGATTGTGTTATTTTGTATCATCCTGGAAAAGCTAATGTTGTGGCTGATGCATTGAGTAGAAAATCTATGGGTAGTTTAGCATATATAGTTCCTGAAATGAGGCAGTTGGCAAAGGATGTCCAGAAACTTGAAGGCGCAGGTATTAGATTTAGTGTGGGAAATTCAGAGATATTGCTAGCTTGTGTGCAAGCCAAATCTTCATTAGTAGAGCGCATTAAAACTACTCAATAGAGATGAGGTCACAACTGGTAAAAGTGAGCAGATGATGGTTGATGGTGCTGGTATACTTCGAGTAGGCAACCGGTTGTGTGTACCAAACATAGGTGGGTTAAGACGAGTTATTCTTAAAGAAGCTCACAACTCTAGGTATACTATGCACCCTGGTTCCAATAAGATGTATCATGATCTGAAGCAGTTGTATTGGTGGGAAGGTATGAAGAAAGATATTGCTAATTTTGTTTCTAGTTGTTTGACTTGTCAACAGGTTAAAGAAGAGCATCAACGACCTGCAAGACTATTACAAGAGATCTAAATTCCAGAGTGGAAATGGGAAAGAGTCACTATGGATTTTATGGTTGGTCTACCGCGAACTCTCAGAGGTTATGACTCTGTATGGGTAATTGTAGATCGATTAACAAAATCAGCACACTTCTTACCGGTAAAGGCTACATATGGTGGAGTGAAATATGCCCAAATATTTATGAATGAAATTGTTCGACTTCACGGAGTGCCAATATCCATCATATCTGATAGAGGGTCACAATTCTCTTCACGCTTTTGGAGATCCTTTCAAGAAGCCTTGGGTGCTCGAGTAGACCTTAGTACTGCATTCCATCCACAGATAGATGGGCAGTCTGAGCGTACTATTCAAATCTTAGAGAATATGTTGAGAGCTTGCATTCTTGATTTTGGAGGTAGTTGGGATGCTTACTTGCCTTTAGCTGAATATGCCTACAACAATAGCTTTCAGTCCAGCATTCAGATGGCTCCATATAAAGCCTTGTATGGAATGCGATATCGGTCTCCTATAGGTTGGTTTGAAGTTGGAGAGGTCAATGTGTTGGGACCAAACTTAGTACAAGAAGCCATGGATAAGGTCCAGTTGATTAGGCAGAGATTGCTCATAGCTCAAAGCAGACAGAAGTCTTATGCGGATAAGAGAAGAAGAGATCTAGGGTTCACGGTTGGGGACAAAGTTTTTCTACGAGTTTCTCCTATGAAAGGTGTGATGTGGTTCGGCAAAAGAGGTAAATTGAGTCTACGATATATAGGACCATATGAGATACTTGATCGGGTAGGAGGAGTGGCGTATCGTTTGGCACTGCCTCCCAATATGTCTTTCATCCATCCTGTATTCCATGTTTCTATGTTGAGGAAGTATATCTCAGACTCCTCTCATGTACTTGAAGCACCGACTATACCAATTGATGAGAACTTAACGTATGAAGAGAAACCTGTGGCTATTGTGGACAAACAAGGAAGAAGGTTAAGGTCAAAAGAAATTGTGTCCGTGAAGGTCTTATGGAGGAACCATACCACTGAAGAAGCTACTTGGGAGTTGGAAAAGGATATGCGAGACAAGTATCCTCTCTTGTTTCAGTCTACAGGTATACACTTACTTTAAATTCGGGGGCCGAATTTCTTAAGGTGAGGAGAATGTAATACCCTATATTAAAATAAGGGCATAATTGTCATTTAACTCTCATTTAAAAAAAAAGGATCAGAAATTTAAAAAAGAGGGGGCTGAAAACCCTAACAGAAGCAGCAGCAACGCTGCAACTTCAGGGATCAAAAGGGAAAAAAAAAGGGGACTCTTCTTGTTCTAGTGAGCGAACGAACGAAGGAGAAACATAAATTTAAATTGAAAGCCTTAGCTCTCAAACTAAAGAGAGAGGTGGAAGAAGAAGAAGAACGAGAAGAAGGTAAGTTTCTTAACTTAGTCTAAAGGTTGAATTTGTATCTTCCATGACTATAAGATTGGGAATTGGGAAGTTGAGAAACATGGGTTTAGAAGAAAAAGAGGAAATTTATTTCATTCTTATGAACCAAGTGAATATAGTCAATGATTTGAACTATAAACTTTGGTATTGGGCTTATATGCAATAAGAGTAATTGGGCAGTAAGGTTAGGTTGATCTTTTTACAGCGAGAATCGACCAAGAAGAGACTAATGTGTGTGATTAAAGCACTAATTAAGTGATTGGGCAGATTTCGAATCAGTCATGAAACATCTAGGGCTGGGTTTTTTTTAATGTAGTATGAATTACCTAAATGAAGGAGTTAACACGAAATTATTATGAATGTGATTATAGATTGACCAAAGGAATTCGTACGGAGTAATTGAGTGGCAAGCTTGGTAACTCAACACAAGTACTGTGAGTAGTAATCTTACCACAATTGATGTTTTATAACTTGCATGACTTTCACATGGTTTATAAAGTAAATGTGTTATCGAATGTTTTGAACTTGCATGTGGGACAAGTCTTTTACTGGATATGATACTGAAAAGATTATTTGAGATGATCTCATTCTTATAAGATATGATTACTGATATTGAAAAGGTTTTATACTTATTTGAGAAATAGTATTTTGACAGGTGATTGTTAAACTTTGAAATGATATGATTTGATAAGATTTAAATGCTCTGTTCGATTTTGAATTGTTTTTACTTATTACAAGAAAAATATAAATGGGAGTAGACCTTGATGAATCCCGTAGCTAACGGCGGGTTCGTTAGACCTGGTGCACCTTGTAGTTCTGATTACTGATAAAGCCCTTGCTAGTGGGAAGGTAGAACTAGTATACTGTTACTGATATCCCTCGAGTAGGGATCTACTGATATGAATAACTAACTCCTTTATGAGGAGTTCACTGTTATTGGTTACTTCTTAAGGAGAAGACCACACTGATTACAAGATTCATCCTTGGAAACCTCCCAGCTATAAGATTTGATATGAAAATATTCTTTTTCTGAGTTTGCTATTATGTATTTACATTGATTTTGCTTATATGAGGCACCTAAGGTTGAATATTGTTATTGTTTCTGAAAGAGCATTGTTTCATCATCATGACTATTACACTAGCATGCTTTTTGACTTGTCCCTCATTAAAATGGTTGTGGTTAAGTATTATTACTCACTGAGCTAGCGTCTCACTCCTCGCTATTTGTTTTTACAGAGAATTCAAGTGGTATTGAAGAGGATTCCATTAACTAGCGTGTGAGTTAGTAGCATCTGGTGAGCCCCGCATTGCTTCGCGTGGCAAGAGAACTATTGATTTGTTATGTTTATTTAGTTTCTTTTAAAAACTCTTAGAATTGCTCCATTTGTCATTCTTTGGATTTGAGTCAAGATTAGTCCTTCGAATTATAGTCAAGTGACTAGTTTGGAATTTTTTTTCCGTAATTTGGAGATGAATTGGTTTTTATTTCGTGACAATTTGAATCCTTGATGGATATTAAATGGTGGTTTATAGTTGCTATTAGTTGTGTTGTGAAATTCTGAGACAGGAAAAATCCAGGATAGTCCTAAAAACAAAGGAAACTCTGCCCGATTTTCTGTAGAATTCTGGTGAGGCTTGCTTTGGGATTCTCCCCCTTAGCGCCGGTCATGATCCTTAATTGGGTCGTGACACTGACGATGATAGTTAGTTTAAATCTAGCAAAAGAAAAGTTATGCGTCTTGTTCTCTTGCTCTCTGTTTTTTTTTTCTTCTTCCTTGTGTTCTTTCTATTGATTTTCCTTCTAAAAATATGCAAGATATCTTGTGCATCCATAATTTTAAGTGTTGCAAAATGACAGCAAAGAAATTTTTGGAGGGAACGGGGAGAAAAGAGAGAAACAATCAGACTTGGTGGGAATAAGGAGAAAAAAAAAGAAATAATAGGACTATTTTTAATTAATATAATAATATATTTATTATCTAAATCATGGTTAGAGATATATTTTAATTAATTAAATCTTAGCCATTAAATCTAATCTACACCATATGTCATTAATCAAGGCAAGAACTTGGGGAAAATGGAGACGAAGAAAATGGAGAGGAGCCGGATCCTATATTTTATACTCATCCTATACTTCATTATTTAAAGTATTAATTTGTCATTTATAATAAACAAATAAACATCATGATATTAATTCAATTATTTTATGATAGTTTTCATCATGTCAAATTTGTCAAAACTTGATTTTGTGGCACTTGACATTTCTGGAAAGAATTATTTGTCATGGGTACTTGATGCTGAAATTCACTTTACCGCTAAGGGTCTTAGTGATAGTATAATTGAAGGGAATAAGGCATCAAGTCAAGATAAATCAAAGGTTATGATTTTACTTCGTCATCATCTTGATGAAAGCCTGAAGGTTGAATACTTGACAGTAAAAGATCCACTTGAATTGTGGATAGGTTTGAAATGGAGGTATGAACACCTCAAGGCAACAATATTGCCAAGAGCTCGTTATGAGTGGATGCACTTACGATTTCAAGATTATAAAACTATAATTGAGTATAAGTCTGTTATATTTAGAATCACTTCCACATTAAAATTATGTGGGGAAACTATAAAAAATGACGACATGTTGGAAAAAACACTAACTACTTTCCATGCCTCCAATATGATATTACAACAACAATACTTCCATGGTTTTAAAAAATACTATGAATTAATCTCATGCCTTCTGATGGATGAGCAGCATAATGACCTTTTAATGTCCGTCCTGCTGGAAGTGCTCCATTATCGAAGGCACACGGGATAGAAACACACGACCAATTTGAAATAAGACAAAATAATCGGGGCCATAATAATGTGCGCGGGCGTGGCAAAGGCAAAATACGATATAATAATCTTCGAGGTGGTGGTCATAACAAAAGAGAAAACAATATAGGTTCTCAAAATAATCCTTCTAAAGGAAAGGGCGATCACTGTCATCGTTGTGGCGTTAAAGGTCATTGGAAAAATGAATGTCGGGCACCTCATGAGCATTTTGTCAAGCTGTATCAAAATTCCTTTAAAAGGAAAAGAAATAAAGACGGTGCCTCCTCTTCTAATACTCGGGTGGAGTCACATTTGACTCTCAAAGATGATGCTAAGGCAAGGTCTTCTCAAAAATATTATGAGAATGTTGAGGCAGATTTAGCATTGAAAGATGATATTTTTGATGGTCTCGATGATATTACTCATCTAGAAGCTGAGGACTTCTTTGAGGATCGCAACTGAAGATTGATAATTGAACTGGGAAATGAATAATGTTATGTGTTTTTAATGTCTTAGTTAAAGTTCACGTACTTAAATTTTCTTTTGTTAAGTTTCGTACTTCTTATTACGAATTTTTATTTTTAGGGAAAAGGGCCTGATTTACCCCTAAACTTTATGATTTGGAGCTGATATACCCTCCGTTTAAAAAATGGCTCATATATGCCCCTGCAGTTATAAAAATGGCTCATATATGCCTTTTTACTTAAAAAACCAATATTTAATAAATTAAAAATTCATTTTTTTATGCTTTAATTTGAGAAAATGTCATGTGGCTCTTAAAATACCCCACCCAGTAACTTTTCACCAACCCGACCCAATTGGAAACAAGAAAACCCCACCCACTTAAATAAACCTAACCCATTTCATTCAATGGTCTCCACTCTCCACGCTCAACACGAAAAAAATCAAAAACTTGTTAGGGTTTTAGTGAGCTCTAAACAGGCGTCAATCAATCTCAATATTGTTCAAAATCTTAGGTAAGTTTCGATTACTTTCTTCCCTTTTCTTTTAAGAATCTTTGGTGTTAAAAATACAGGGTAAAATGTGAGAAAAGTGTAACTGAGTTTACCTATGTGCTTTTTTCCCTTGACATTTTGTCCATGGAAGGTTTATTTTCTTACTTTAATACATGAGTTTATCTCTTTGTATGCAAAGATGGAATTTTTGTTGGTCCCCAAATAGTTAGTCTTTTTAAGATTTTAAAATTCATTTTTCAGTTGGTTGGTGTTAAATGCTAAGGTGGTCCCTATGTCTAAGTTATTTGCTTGTTGCAGGTGTCATTTTGAAGGATGATTGAAGAAGTGGATATTGTTTTCAACTATCGGGGCAATTGGGTAATTTCCCCAAAGCTGGGACACAATATAAAATTTCAGCACACCTGGTATTATAATACTTGTTTAGTTTGTTATGATGATTTGTGTGAAGCTTTTACTTCCAAATTTGGATTTAGGGAAGTTCAACAATTGTTGGTCACTGGTCCATCTGGTACTTATTATGTAATTGAAGATAATGATGGAATTAAAACTCTTCAATACTTATTTTCAAAAGATTTCAAGGTAATAAATTTTTATGTTGTAGATGCTCATGAATTGAGAGTTTCTACCACAAATATCATATATCATACTGAATCATATTCTGTGGATGTTGAAGTTGCTACTGTTTGTGATTATAGTGATGTGGAGGATGATACTCTTTATGAAATGGGCAACAACTGTGAAATTGTTGAATATAATGTTGAAGTGCTTCAACTTTATGAACATGAAAAAGAGAGAGTTGTGAGTGATGGACTTGAAAAGTTTAAGGAATTAGAAATGGGTATGACCTTTAAGACTATTCAAGAAGCTAGGCAGGTTGTTAGCTTTTACGCTAATAGCTAACAAAAAGAAATTGAAAACAAAAAAAAGTGATACAAAAAGAATTAGGTATGAGTGTTATGATGGTTGTCCCTTTACTCTTCTCATATCTAAGGATGGAAAATCAACAACATTTAAGGTTAAAACATTGAAGCCTAAGCATACTTGTGGTGATTCTTTCTTTAATCCATTGGCAACTTATCATACCTTGGCTGTTTATTTTAAGGATGAAGTTCAAAACAATCCAAAATACCCTATCAAAGATATGAGAGGAATTCTTGAAAAAAAATTCAAGTTGAATGTCTCAAGATTCAAACTAAAAAGAGCCAAAACAATGGCTCTCGATAAGTTGGAAGGTAGTTTCAAAGATGACTACAATAGGCTTGAATCTTATGGTCAAGAACTTAGATAATCAAATCCAGGATCTAATGTGGTAATTAATATCTCTAAAGATGCACTTGAACAAGGCATAAGAAGGTTTTTGAGAATGTATATTTGCTTCAAGGCTTTGAAGGACGGATGGAAAAGTTTGAGCCTATAATTGGTTTAGATGGAACATTTCTCAAAGGAAAATGTAAGGGGCAACTATTAGTAGTTGTTGGGCAAGACTCAATGAATCATTTCTACCAAATAGCTTGGGCGGTGGTGGAAAAGGAAAACACAAGAACATGGACATGGTTTATTCAGTTGTTGAGGATTTCTTGGAGCTGAAAAATGGTGAAACTGTGACATTTATGTCTGATATGCAAAAGGTAGTTTTAAAATATTTTGTTTTTCTTATTGCCTTTTCTTTATCTTTTTTCTTACTGTCATTTTTTTCTTTTCGATTTTTAGGGCTTGTTGGATGTTGTAGCTAATGTTCTTCCAGAAGCACACCATAGGTTTTGTGTGAGACATATAGAATCTAACTGGTGCAAGAAATGACGGAGTGGTGAAGAGAAAAAATTGATGTGGTGGTGTGCATGGAGTACCTATGAAGAAGAATTCAAAGACACTTTAAAGGTGTTAGGAAAGGTGGATGAAGATTTAGCTAGTGATCTTCTTCATTTTCCTGTAATTAAATGGTGTAGGGCATATTTTGATACTCAATGTAAGAATCTAATGGTAGACAATAACTTCACCGAGTCTTTTAACAGTTGGATACTTGAAGCTAGACAAAAACCAATCATTAAAATGCTGGAGGAAATTAGAGTGAAGGTGATGAATATGTTGGTGAAAAATGAAAAAGTGGGCAAAAAATGGCAAAATGCTATCAGTCCAATGGCTATGAAATTGTACAATGACTATCGATTAATGGCTACCAATTGTACAATTGAGTTCAATGGAGATTATGGTTATGAAGTGAAAGATGGAGACACGGACACACATACAGTGAATTTGGAGTTGAAGAAATGCACTTGTAGATTATGGGACTTGGCGTGGAATACCATGTCACCATTCCATCAAGGCACTTTTGCATTAAAAAACTGAACCATTGGAAGAGGTTCATTACTGGTACAGAAAAGAGGCTTATTTGTTAACATACAAGAACAAGTTGCAACCAGTTAGAGGTTCTCAATCCTGGAAAATCGACCCTACTCAAGCAATGGAACCTCCAAAAATGGTAAAACTTCTTGGCAAACCTAAGATGAAAAGAAATAGAGAAACTGATGAGGCAAGTTTGAGAAAGGGGGCATGGAAGCAGTCAAGAAAAGGAACTATAATGAGATGCAACAAGTGTGGTGATTCCAATTACAATGCTAAGGGATGTTATAAGGTAATCTCTCTTAATTTTTTCTTTTAGTTAAAAGGTGTTCGTTTTTGTTAATCACAACAATTTTTTTGGGTTGAAGGACCATGAAGATGGTGAAAGTTCACATAAAGAAATAAGAAAGCAAGCAATCAAAAGTCGAGGAGTCGAGCAGGAAAAAACTCTACATTTAGTGCCACTGCAGAGTATGAGACGTGAAGCTTCACCCCAACAATTTCAGACACAACAGTCGACTGCCTATGGTCCTGAGATCGGGAATGAAGAAGATCCAGCATTGCGACCAATGGTAATTTCTGAGATAGAAACAAGGATGGAAAAGAGGTCTCGAATATTTGAAGGAATAGGAAGCAAGAAGATTGTTTTTAAAGGGGATGTGAGAGGAATCTCGACCCCTTCGGATCTACCATATTCACCAAAAAAGACTACTTGGAAGGGAAAGAAAGCAGTCACGACTGGTCAATTACAAGCTGAAGTAAAGAAGAAAAGAGTGAAGCAAATGGCAATGAAGGGCAAATTGCCCGTGGATACTGATGGTGATCTAGTTTAGAAGTCGTTGTGTGGTTGATCATTTTTTGACATTAGGTGGTTATTTTGGATAGTATTATATGATGTAAATCCAAACAATTTCTTTTGTTGCTAACCATATAGTAGATATTCGTGGTTGGTTTAACCACCAGAAGGTTAATCTTCTTTTGCTGGTAACTTGTGTTAAGATAATTTTATGAAAATTGAGAATTATATTCTACTGCATCTAGTGTAATTATTGTTGATTGTATTTTGTGCGAGAGAGTAAATTTATGTGATTTGATTGGTAGCGTTGTTTAAATTATGACTAAAATTAGCATTGTTCACGAACTTCTTTGAACTAGTAGATAGCTCACAAATGATAAAACGTGGAATGTCAATAAGTCATTGATGATTCTCTATCATTTGACCTTGAGCTTTTGATTCTCTTTCATTACTAAATAATACATAAGTTGACAAAATCACTACACAAGACCAAATAAGGTGAATCAAAAGTAGTCATAAATCAATACAATGAACCAAAAGTTAATTACACATAAGTCACAAAACTGCAAGTGAGATGAAAAATTTTAGTCCCATAATATAGCCTTGGAATCTAGCATTTAAATTCCCATAAAAGATATGATCCTACAAAGTACTACTATATTTCCAAAATTTACAAACTTTTTGCCTCAGTGAAGAAAAGAACCCAACTAAGCAACTGAATGTAAAATAACTACATCTCTCGAATTTTAAGATTTCACAAACACAATGACTCCGTCCACAGTCCGTTCACGAACACTCTGAATCTGTGGTGTGATGGCCAATAAAACTTCAGCAGACTCTCGATTGTCACTTGTAACTGCAATATGTATTACCATGTAATTATCCTAATCAGCGACAGTAAGATCAGCTCCAGCTTGTAGTAAGCATTAAATAATTTCTGCATAACCTTTACGAGCAACAACGAGCAAAGGAGTTATTTCACCACACCATACTCCTTCACCAACCTTAACATTGGCAGTATCCCCTGCCTTTACCACACAACGAAAAGAATCGGCTGCCGCAACTGCGAGCAGAGGACACATATTATCATTTCCTATTTGAGCATCAAAATTAGCATGGTGTTCTAGCAAAACCTTAATAGCATATTCCTAGTTGCGGTCTACAACGCATATAAATGGTGTTCCAACATCAACATCACTTCGCAAATCAACGTCTACACCTATATGCAGAAACAATTTAACCAATTCAAATATGTCCATTTCCTGCATCATTAATGGACAAAATAAAACACATTATCACTTCAAGCAAAGAATATCAAGAACAAAATTAGTAACACTCTTCTCACATTTTACCCTATAATTCTAACACCAAAGATCCTTAAAAGAGAAGGGAAGAAAGTAATTGAAACTTACGTAAGATTTTGAATGATATTGAAACTGATTGACGCCAATTTAGAGCTAACTGAAACCTAACAAAGTTTTTGATTTTTTTCCTTGTTGAGCGTAGAGAGTGGAGACCATAGAATGAAATGGGTTAGGTTTATTTAAGTGGGTGGGGTTTTCTTATTTTCAATTGGGTCGGGTTGGTAAAAAGTTATTGGGTGGGATATTTTAAGAGCCACGTGGCATTTTCTCAAATTAAAGCATTAAAAATGAATTTTTAATTTATTAAATATTGGTCTGTTAAGTAAAAGGGCATATATGGGCCATTTCTATAACGGCAGGGACATATATGGGCCATTTTTAAATGGAGGGTATATCAGCTCCAAATCATAAAGTTCAGGGGTAAATCACGCCCTTTTCCCTTATTTTTATGAAGATAAATAAAATTTTCCAATCCTCAATTGGATCCAAGATGAGTAATGGAGATATGTGTCTTCTGGACAGTGCCACAACTCATACAATACTAAGAGAAAAAAAATATTTCTCTCATTTGATTATGAAAATGACATGTTAATACAATATCCGGTAGCACAAAATTGATTGAGGGCTCTGGAAGAGAGACCTTATTACTACCTGGAGGAACATTATTGGTAATCAATAATGCATTGTATTGTAGTAAGTCTCAAAGAATTGTGTTAAGTTTCAAGGTTATTCTCCAAAATGGCTATCATGTTGAGACTGCAAATGAAGGAAATGTGGAATACCTTGATATTACTACGATAAATGCGGAGAAGAAAACTGTGCATGAAAAATTGCCTACACTTTCTTCTGGGTTGTACCATACAAATATTGGTATGGTTTAATCACATGTCGTGGTAAACAAAAGGTTTACTGGTTCTAATGATTTTATCATTTGGCATGACCGGTTGTGCCATCTCGGTTATAATACGATGCGCAAAATAATTGAGAATTCACATGGGCATACTTTGAAGAACCAAAATGTTCTTCAATCAAAGAAATTCTCTTGTGATGCTTGTTCTCAAGGAAAGTTGGTTATCAAACCATCAGTGGCTAAGGTTCGGATGGAATCCCCTACATTTCTAGAACGGATACAGGGTGATATATGTGGACCTATTCACCCTGTAAGTGGACCTTTTAAATATTATATGGTCTTGATAGATGCATCTACAAGATGGTCACATGTGTGCTTATTGTCAACTCACAATATGGCTTTTGCAAGGTTGTTGGCTCAAATAATAAGGTTAAAAACACAATTTCCAGATTATATAATAAAACAATTCGTCTTGATAATGCTGGTGAGTTTACATCTCAGGCATTTAATGATTATTGTTTGTCCACTAGAATAATAGTTGAACATCTCGTTGCAATGTTCATACTCGATTTAGCAGAGCCATTGATTAAACGTCTTCAATTGATATGTAAACCATTGTTGATGAGGACAAAGTTGCATGTTTCAATATGGGGGCGTGCTATTTTTCATGCAACAACACTTGTGCGCGCGCATAAGGCCAACCAGTTATCATAATATCTCCCCATTACAAATGGTTTTTGGTCAGGATCCAAAAATTTCTCATCTTAGAATCTTTGGTTGTGCGGTACATGTTCCAATTGCTCCACCACAACGCACAAAGATAGGTCCCCAAAGAAAGATGGGGATATATGTTGGGTATGAATCTCGTTCTATTATAAAATATTTGGAACCTAAAACTGGAGATTTATTTACAGCAAGGTTTGTTGATTGTCATTTTGATGAATCAGTATACCCAACATTAGGGGGAGAACAAAAACAGTTGGAAAATGAGATAGATTGGAATTCACTTTTACTATCTCATTTAGATCCTCGAACAAATCAATGTGAGCAAGAAGTTCAAAAGATGATTTATTTGAAGAATATTGCAAATCAACTACCGGATGCATTTACTAACCTACCACGGGTTATTAAATCATATATCCCAGCTGTTAATGCTCAAGTTCGAGTTGATGTCCCGATAGGACAAAAGGTTAAGGTGATACACTCAAATTACACCTCCCTAAAGAAGTATAAGCGATCGTTGTCAAATAAAGAACCCAACTTGTAAACATGGGGTTTTGTATCTAAAATAACATATTGTTGATTAAGTAACAAGTAAACAAAATTTAAACTTTGAGTTATCAATATGAGAGAAAAACTAAGGTATATGTGTTCCCCACAAGCTCGTAACACAATAATCCTAATAATAGTAATCATTTCCTAGTGTTTTACATGCAAAGTTGGTAAGTTAGGTATCCATAAGTGATTGGTCCTCCAAGTAGGGAATTTCACCACGCACCTTGGTCTGGCAACGGGTGTATGCTTTACTAACCCTTACCTTTACCTCAAATTATTCATCATATCAATGTATGGCTTAGTATTCGACCTCACTCCAATTGACACTAGACTATTAGATAGCATCCACCAAATCTCTGTTGTTTAATCCTTTTCTCATTCATTACCTCCTTGGTCCAGCAAGTAGGAACGAGGTGAGTTCTGACGTTTACAACCGTTAAAAAGACTTCTAAATGAAAGGATTAACAATACATGCATAAACACTATTCAAGAATTACTTAATTATTATTCGTATTTTAATTGCTCATGGTTCCCACAACCCTAGTTGTGGATTTAGCTACTTATGCTTGAGAGATCACAATTCATAATTGGGTAAAAAGAATTCATGAACTTACAAGAAGAATTGATGAAACCCGAAATCCTCAATTGAATTTCAAAGAGAAAATTGTATAAAACAAAAACCAGAAAGTTAATTGTTAAGAGTTTGCAAATTAATTCCCAAAGAACAAAACTTAGAAGTATGCAATAATGTCTAACTCCCAAAAACGAGGATTACAACTCCTATTTATAGAAAACAAATCCTAAATAAAACAGGAAACAAAATAAAGAAATAAATTGTTGGAACGCGACTTTTGTCAATGGCACGACCCACGAACCGTGGGTCGACCTACAGTCCATAGGTCACTTTTCGTGGTTTAACACTTAGAAACTTTATCAGGTACTGGAACCTCAACTTCTCTGATCTCATTGATGGTTGTGCAAGATGGGTCGTGGGTCGACCTACGATCCGTCATCTGCTCCCGTGGATCCACACTTGGTCAGACTTCCCTAATTTTCCACCTACGATGCATCACCTACGGTCCGTGGGTTGGGCTACGGTTTATCTTGTCAGTCCGTGGTTTGAGTTCTAAAACTCAACTCTCAGACCAAGACCTATGACTGCCCACCCACAGCCTGTCATTGGGCCTACGGTCTATGGGTTGCCCTGTTGGTGACTCCTTCAGCACCTTAGCTCGCATCTCCATCAACCGCATTCAAACCTATTTTCTGCAAACATTATACACAAAACATTATTTCTAATACAAAATAGCCCAAGACACACAAAACTCTAAGTGAAACGCCTCAAAAATACCATAAACTCACAGTATATCAACACCCTCAACTTAAACTTGTTGTTTGTCCTCAAGCGGCACACTAAACTCTAAACGACACTTATGTAGAAGCAGACATACAAACTCAAACAATCACAAGGCTTTCTCAATCAATTTCATCACATTAGTGCAAATCTTTTTATCTAGACTCAACAAGCTAACTCATGCGGATCAAAACATGACATAGATCGACCAATAGACATCACAACATACACTTTTCACAATCACCAAAGTATCAATTTTCCAACAATGTAACTAGTGCCCTCAGTTCAAAAGAAATCCTTTTTCACACACAATAGATATGAATTTCAAGTTTTAGGATTCATTCAACACTCACGCTCAAAAGTGACTTCAAGTACAGGTAGTGCTCAATACCATAGGCTTGCCCTTATTTTCACTACTTAGACTCTCCAAACTAGTCGATAGGATCACTATAGGAATTTCTTAGCTTGTAACGTAGGCTCAGGGTCAGGTAGGGTATATTTGGGTACTTTTTAGTGACTTTCTGCCCTCCTTGACATTACATTGACTTTTACCTCTTTTCTCAACCAATTCTTGACATATTTTTATTTTCTGCTATTTACCTTGACTCTTTTCAACACAGATGTGATATTGCATTTATCGCTCTTATTTTTCACATTCTTCTTTTTCTTTGTTTTCTTCATCATCTTTTTCATTGCTCTTTTTGTTTCTTTTGACTTCAACCATATCTTTTTCTTTCTTTTCTTTTCTTTTTCTTTCTTCTACACAAAACTCTTTTCATACCCTTTTTCTTTTGGTTTCCTTTTTCATAGACACCCTCAACTTATGTATTTTGCATGAGTTGAAGTGCAAAATATCCGATGTCGGACCAGGGTCAAGATTAAGATAACATTTTGAATTAGCCACCCTCAACTTAGGCTTATCACCTAAGTCAAGGTGCACATGTCCAAAGAGGGACCGGGGCCAAGATAATTGTTTTAGGGAAGGTAAATTAGGTGTATTAAAAGAAGTGGTCTACAATAGGCTCAAACAGTTGGATCAAAGGGAATATTTATTTCTTTTGGTTGAATCATTTTAGGATTGAGTGGACTTATTTAAACAAGGGCCTATGATCATTTTCCAACTTCTAGCCTAGATTATCTTAGCAGGACCAACGGGGCAAGCTCTAGATTGGCACACACTGTATGAACATTCAAACTCTTCTTACACACACTTGGCACATTGTTTCATTATTGGATTATTGAATTACCCAGTTCAAGTTTTAGCTTAAGTCATGCTATCATACCGGTTCCTTATCTTGTCAAATGAAGATCCAACACATTCAGCATATAGATCTAGCACATTTCAAAAAATTTAGACAGGTATCAATTTCAGAATGATTTTAGATAGCTAAACATGAGAAAAGACCGAAACTCAAGATTTAAAGGTGGGTTCGCGACGTGGAGGCATAATTAAATTTTGGTTCCGAAAACGTCTTTTGAGGTAGACCACCTCATCTCAGCTCCGCGACGCAAAGCTGAAATGTTCAAATCTGGGCACTAGGCATGCGACGCGCGGCCACCCCTTTATTTCGTCCGATGAAATTTCTTCTTCGTTTTCTAACCTCAAATCACCCAAACTTGGTTCTTTTTTCCAGATTACTTTTAGATATAGATACCCAGTAAATGTACCAAAGAACCTAACTCGAAACGACCCTATAATGCGACGTAATGAACTCAGAAACTTCCCAACTCAGTCAAATTCAAGAACAATATATGAATTCAAGAATAGGTATCAAGATCATCAATATTCATATGCTTTTAGAACGAATCCAAACTGAAATAAATATTCATATTCTTTTCTCCTCTCCTTTCTCCTTAGCCCTAGCATGAAATCCCAAATTCTAAAACTGACTAAAATCTAATTTGACCCATATTAAACTCCTAAAAAGGGATTAAAATAATAGGGCAATGAAAAGACTAAAATACCCCTTAAAATTCCAGATTGGACATTTCCTTAATCCAACATCTCAACTTCCAAAGGAAATAACTCACTCATACGAACTCGGAATCGCGCAAACTTGGCTGCGTTGGAAAGATCGTTCCAAGAGATTTCCAAACATATCTGGAACTACACCTAACTCATCTTGATCTAGGAGTTATAGCCGATTGAAGTTGACCAAAAACTAAATTTTAACTTACTTGCAATTTTCCAGATTTCCTTATACTTTCCAAAAATAACTATTTTCAGATTTTAAACTTCCTTCTAGTTCTCTCTAGTTGCGAGATGTTACTCGTACTTGATTTATTCGTTATTTATCTTTTTTACAAATTATGACTAACCTAGTAAATTGAACTATATGAACTAAAAAAATTGATACTATTTATTATCTTCTGAATATGCATTATAATTTTAGTAACTCTATTCTTATACACTTTTTGAGAATCTTGACGATTTTCATAGTAATATGTGATTGAATGGATGCTAATTTATTTTTAAAAAGTAAAAATTAAAGTAATAAAAAGCACAAGAAATATTAAGAATGCTCGATGGAGCATGATAAAAGTAGAAAGAAATGATTAATACGGTGTGATAAAGTAAGTTAAATTTAGCATGATAAGGTAAATATCTTTCTTCCCCGTCTTGCTCCCTTTTTCATTATTTAATTTTCACTTGTTTTAGGAGTTAACTTATGTAATACAATCGATTTACTAAAATTCTTATGAATGTATCTTTGTTATCAATACCTTTGATTAGTTTAGTCTTTACTTTTATGAACCAATGAAATATCTATGGTTCTTGTACAAAGAGCATGCCGTGGGACTACTACGCTCACCGCGCACTTACATTTCCACCTGAACTTCTCCTTTATACTTTGAACCCCCTGAGCAAAAATCCTGAGTCCGCCACTGAACATTCATATTATTGATCATATAAAAATATGCTCTTTGTTTGATTAACTATTCATTATTTGTTTTTAGTTAGTCCAAAATAATAACTTTAAAGTTTATTGGTGTAATAATTAATTGACATTAGTTTAGTTTAGTAAATTCGAGTCTTGAATCACTATATTAGTTGGTGACCACGTACACTTGTGTGTGTATTTGAGAGCAACATGACACATTTTATTTTTTAATCCGTCCAAAAGTAATATTATGTTTCTATAATTTTAAATTTCTCTTTTAGCCTTAATAAAATAATTTATAATCAAATAATTTTTTTAATAAAATAGTATATAATCACACAATTTATTTTAAATGATATATTATAGGAATAATTTTATAAGGACAAATTACTTAACTACACTCCTTTACTTACCTTAATATCCATTTATCCCTACTTATTTCAAAAATTTCAAAAATTCCTTATTTACCTATGTATCCCACATGTATTCCGTGCACAACGCTATGTATCTCGTACACAAGGCAATGTATCCCGCATGTATATCGTGCACAACGCTATGTATCCCGCTATATGGAATGTATCAAACCTAATGTATCTCGTGCACAACGCAATCTATCCCGCTATGTGGAATGTATCAAACCTAATGTATCCCATGCACAATGCTATGTATTCCGCTATGTGGAATGTATCAAACCTAATGTATCCCGTGCACAACGCTATGTATCCCGCAAACATCATTTTTAAGGGATTTTTGGTAAATAGAAAACTAGAAAGGATAAGATGTTATTTAGTACTTATAATATGTGGTTCCTATAATTTATACATTTTATAAACCTCCCTCCGGGCTTTATTCCATTTCACTCACCTCCCTTTTGGTGTTTGATACATATTACATTTACCTCCCTCGTTTAACTCTTTTAGGGGATAATTCTTATAATTTATCTATTACTAGTAAAAAGGTTCTGATCGAACTATTTTGCCCCATTTTAAGATACTACTAGTTTATTTAATTAAATGTGTAAATTTCTTATTAAATAATTTTCATCCTTCGTCATTGTTAGTATTTCCAAAGTCAGGTTTGCAAATTTAAAATATTTCCAAAGTCAGGTTTGCAAATTTAAAATATTCCCAAAGTCAGGTTTGCAGATTTAAACATATTTTAATACTCTATGATTATTTTCAGAAGAAATAGATAATGAAGTCTTAGAATAGAAGAACTGCATTAGGGTTCTTTTAATCTGCAAAAATATTTCCCAATAATAAGTTTGATTCTCTGTTCGTATTATCTGAATCTCATCTTTAATTTTGTGGTATTCTATAAAACTCAATATTTTTAAATAATAAAACTTGAACTCAATAATTTCAAGTAATCAAACTCCAAAATCTTTAATTCTATTATATTAAACCAATTCAAACTTCAAATTTCTACAATTTTTTTCTTATAAAGAAATCAAGATTTAAGTTTAGTACCCATAAAATTAAGATTTACAATTCTGTAGTGGACTGCTGATAGAAAACATAAGTTAGATAAATGGGTCAAGCAACAAAAATAGGTAGACGACAACGTAATTTTATAGAAAATTTTTGACAATAAATAAAATTTGAAGAATATCAACAAAATAAATAAATAAAAAGAGTGCATTAAAAGGGGCAGTTTGGTCAAGGCATAAATTTTTATATTAATAATAAATATATTAAAAGAATTATTGTAGAGAGAGGTAAATCTATATATATATACACTACCTTAAAAACATGAACTATCAGACTTGAATGTTGAATTACTATAATAGCCCCAATTAAAAATACTCAATTTATTTTATTTATTAATTTAATTAATTTAATTTATATTGAAAATAGATACCTTTTCAAATTAAAGGATTGTGACTTTTTCAATGAGTTGTGACTTTTCCAAAGGATTGTGACTTTTTTGACGGGTTGCGATTTTTTCGAAAGATTGTAACTTTTATAAAGGATTGTGCCTTTTCTGATGAGTTGTGCCTTTTTTAGAGGGTTGTGACTTTTCTGATAAGCAGTGACTTTTTTGAAAGGTTTTGACTTTTCAGATAAGGCACAATTAACACATATTCATACTACTATTTGGTAGCTATAAATAGAGGGGTTTCCTCACACTTTTAAACTACAATTTCTTTAAGTTTTCTACTCTTCTTCTTCTTCTTAAAAAATCTCAATTGTAATTTGCAAAAATTGATTAAGTTCGAAATTCGAGGTACTCATAAGAAAGAGTTGGTGAAAAAATTGTAGTAAATCATTCATCAAATCACAATCGTATTTTTTCTTACCATTTTCATGAGTTAACAGTAACGAAAAGTTGTGGGAGAGACAATAATATTAAACATATATGAAAAGAGGCATATGATTTAGGTAAGATATTTCTTCTTTGTAAATTAAAAAAAAAAAAGATATTTCTTCTTTGTTTTTTTTTTTATTATTATTCTTTTCCCTCAAATGAAGGAGTTTCTTCCTAATTTTTCTAAAACAATGGGTATCAACGTAGTCCATTGAATTATTAATTTTAATGTTAAATTCACTATTTCAAAAATAAATTTTCACTTTTACTTATAATATGATAACATAGCCATGATAATAATTATTTTTAATAGATATGTATGTAAAAATGAACGGAGAAAGTAAAGTGTTGGTGGCAATAGATTTAAATCAAATGGAACACTAGAGTGAATATAGTATGAACATATATTTTCATCTTCCTTCTATGTATTGTTCCATATAATTTTTCTTTATGTCACAAGATACACTCATTACTAGCTATATATAAATAGATAAGAAAATAGCGATTGATCATAAAATGATCTTAAATCAAATTAATGATTCTATAAATAATACTTTAAATATTATTATTGAAAAATTTAAATATTTTATATCATTATACAACTTCTATAAGATACTATGTATGCGGCAAAAAAAAGGAGAAGACTACAATTCCACAATGATAAGACAGAAACTTAATTAAATGAAATATTTTTCACCATAAGTGATGTTATTCATATATTAAAATTAAATTATTCTACTGAAGTATATATAATCATCATTCATGATAACAATCAAGTACACTTTTTTTGGTAAAATTACCTCTCTATGATAGTCTTACTCAAATATTAATTGAGTAATAATATTTTTGTTACATAAAAGATAAAATATTGAAATACTTATGGTAATTTTTTTTTTTTATGGTAATCTTTATTAGTATCATGCACATACTTAATTTCAAGTATGAATATTTAAGACAAAATTTGTACTTAAATGATGTAATCATTTATGTTCATAACCTCAAGATGAAAGGCTATTGATGACATTTTTTGAATGGACATTTTATTTTATTTTGTTGGTTAGATTTGTTTACAAAATTGAGTGAAGTAAGAAATAATATCATTGAAGAAATGTCTTTTTCTCTCATATTTAAACTTTTAATGTATTTTGAAATGTTTTAATAATATTTGGTCATTTTGATCTCAAAATACAAGTAACTCTATGACAATATATATTAATAATTTAAAAACACTTGTCCTATGTTCTTTCAGTTAATTATTTACTAAAAAGCTTTAATTTAGTAATATTAATTATATTTTACAATATCATATATTATATATACGATACACACGTGCAACGCACGTGCTGTGAAACTAGTATAATATAAAACTACGAGGAAGATGAGTGGAAATAAAGCAAAAAAAGGTTTGTAAAATTTAAAATTGTTCATTTCCAAAACAGAATGCTACTTTCTCTTTCAAATTTTGAAATTTAATAACTTTACTTTTTTTAAAAAAAAAAATTGAAATTTCACACATAAATTTTCTTCCCCCCTTCGCTATAATAACTGATAACTTGTCATTTTACGCAATAATTAAGAAATCATAAATAAAATAATTAATTTAACTAATTTACCATTTATTCATATTGATAGATATCAAGATAATTTATAATAGCATAGAAGAGAAAATGATCAAAATGATCCTTAATGTATATGGATTACTTTGTTTTGATCCTTAATATATTTCACATGATCCATATAGTCCTTAATGTATCATAAAAAGTACTCAATTTGATCATTTGCCCTAAATATAACATGGACATGAGTTACGTTTAACGTTGGACCCCACTGAAAAATAAAACCACCCAAAATATTTCCCTTTCTCCTTCATTCTCTAGTCCTCCCGTCAAAAGCTCTGTTTTGAAGAGCTTATGGGTGTTTTTGCCTCAGCCATAGGAGGAACTTCCCTCCTCCACTTTTAAAAATATTACTTCTCAAAAGTGTGGTTTAGATAGTTGAATTTTGCTTTTGATAAATATTTAAGGATCGAGTTCATCTTATATTTTATATAAGTTGTGAATTGGTTTTTACAAATGCCTCCAACATAAAATTTGCTCAGTTGATACTTCATTAGCCTCATATTACAAGTTTTAGTGCTGAAAAATGCTGTCTCAAACACATGAGCAGAAAAAATATTGTGACCATCAGATATATACCACTGACCCTCACTATGGACATTAACAAATCTAACAATATGATTAAATCTTATAATAATATTAACAGTGTAAAAAAATAAAATAATTTTTTCAGTTAACAATAAAATTATTTCTTTAGAAATCTTAACTTTGAATTAAGGCTAAAACAGTGGGAACAGAAGGGTGGTGGAGGAGGGGCAGAAGTGGAGAGCAGCGGCTGGTTGGTGGACGAGCGTCGGTGAGTCGTGACCTAGACCGATGTGGTCATTGGAGAAGAAGGAGAAGGGGAAAATTGGATCAAACTTTTCACGCGACTAATGAAGGAGAAAGGGAAAGTTTTGATTTGTTTAGTGGGCCCGTCGTTAAATTTAATTGTGAGATCTGTTATATTTAGGGCAAAGGATCAAATTGAATACTTTTTATAATACATTAAGGACTATATAGATCATGTAAAATATATTAAGGACAAATATAAAGTACTCCTTATCTATTAAGGACTATTTTGATCATTTTCTCTAACATAGAACATACAAAAGGTATAAGTATTTTAAAGTGGGTGAGAACAAGAGTACAAAAGAGTAATTAAATATTGGGTAAAGGGTCAAAAATACCCCTTAATTTTAGTTTATTAGTTGATTATACCTCTGCCATTAAAACAAAGTTATTTATACTCTCGCTGTTACTAATTTCATCGTTTATACCTCTCAATTGACGAAAATTCCCAAGTTGACTCAAACTAACCCAAATTTTAAAAATAAAATCCATTTCTCATTTTAAACCCAATGCCCCGACCCTCTAACGCATAACCCGTACCAACCCGGTCAATAAACAATTTTGATAGAGCAGCTAAATTACCAAAAAAAAATCATGAATACATGTACATGTACTCGGACCCTCTCCTCTTCCTCAAAAAACCTAGAAAGAACCAGTGGAAAATGGAATGGAATAATCATAGTTAGGCTTGAGAGCCATGAAAGAATCATTAGTAAGTGTTTGTTGATTCACCAATGTACTAAAACTCCCCCAGAACTCAGCCGCCATAGCATCACCATTAATTTCAACACTCCCCGAAACTCGGAATCTGAATTACACTTCTCTTGATTAGCCCCAAAAACTTCCTTTTCCGTTGAAGTTGTCAGTTGATCACCATTGATTGCAACATTACTTCCCCATAATTCAAAATCTGATGGGTCGGACACCAGATCTAGATCCTTCGGCAACCGAAAATTCACCTCTGAGTGAGCTCGTCAATGGTGCGATGGACGGAATGCGGCTGAAAATGACGTCTTCGTCGGCAACTTAATGGAATTTGTATTTGACGGATCTTGCATTTTTGAGTGAAGATAAAAAGCTCAGAAAAGTTGATGGAGAATTTCTCTTCCACTTGAAATTGAACCTGCAACATCACCAATAACCCAATGCCCATTATTCACCATATTCAAGACCTCAATCCTTTTCTCCACAGCCCGCTCTAATTTCAAATTCAATTTCACCAACAAAACTTTCTTTCGACTCTCTAGATTGATCATCGCAAAACAGAGCATGATTCTTTTTCGACTTTTTGTTCAAGCACCCATCATCAATTACTTTTCTCTTGCCGTGAAAGAGATTTCTTTTTGTAGTATTGAATATTGGGGTTGAAATCAGTGGGATATATGTGTTATGCGTTAGAGGGTCGGGGCATTGGGTTTAAAATGAGGAATGGGTCTTTTTTTTAAATTTGGGTCAATTGAGGGATAAAAATGATGAAATTGATAACGGTGAGGGTATAATTAACTTTGTTTTAATGATAAAGGTATAATCAACTAATAAATTAAAGTTGAGGGATATTTTTGACCATTTTTTCTTAAATATTTAATGAACTCTTTGGAAAAATAAATTTTGAGAACTTTAATTTTGTTTAAGATTTCAAAGAGAAATTATGAAAAATTAAGCATTATGATGATATTAACTATAGAGATAAAATAGAAATAAATTTAATTAATTTTATCTTAGTTAATTTAGTAAGTGACCAAATAATTTGGGACTAATATTTTTAAATTAAAATTATTTTGACTCGGAAAAGAGGAGGGAGGGAGTATAATATAAATTGGTATGGGGAGGAGTGAGTAAAGAGAAACTGAATATTTGGGGGCGTAACCTAACCTAACCTAAGTTGGATAAGGGGAAATTGTAAAGAAATGAGTTGGTGCTGTTGTAATCGTCTTTCCACTTCAAGTTCGTCGGTGACTAGTGATTTGTGGAGGCAATTCAATATACCGTGTAGAATATCAAATGTTGTAGGTGTTTTGGACTCTACAGCGTGCTCTTCTGTTTATGTATTACTAATTATTAATTCTGGTTTGTGTTTACATTGCAGGGTTTGAGGCAGAAGAGAAGCGTTTCTGCTTATTATGGCCTTAAAACCCCACCTTATAAGCTCGTATGTGTTTTCTTTTGTTTGTCAAACATAATATGGTGACTGACCCCTCCTGTTGTTTTTGTAGGATGCACTAGAACCATATATGAGCCAAAGTATGGTTGAGATACATTGGGGAGAGCATCATCGTGGTTATGTTGAATCTCTTAACAAACAAATTGAAAAGAATGACATATTTTATGGATGCACCATGGACGAACTTATTAAATTAACATACAACAATGGAAATCCATTACCTGAATTCTCTGATGCTGCCCAGGTAATACACCGTGCTTCTATTACATTGTTTATGAATCTCCAAGTTAAGCCTTTGTGGTATTTAAATTTCATAACAGTATAGTTAATAAGATTTTCCATTTGTCCTAAATTCAGCAGCTAAAACATTCGTATGCTTCTCTTCCTCTAAGTGCTTCAAATCAGCACATGTCTTGTCAATCTCTTAATCATCTATATGTTGGCGGAGATATTCCAAGTAGGTGACTGAGGGGCTTAGCCATATTTCAGACATAGGAATAATTTTTTGGATTTGTATTTACATATGTAAACTTCACTATTATGTGCTACCAATAACAAGTGGCATATAAAATGGAAATATTATGAGCTGGATTTTGATAAAGAACCATTCAATTTTTATCAAATTCATATCTCTGATTTCCCAAAATATTATGTTATTCAGTTTTTCTCTTTTAGTTTTTTGAATTTTTCCAATAAAAAAGAAGTTGAGCTTCTCATTTGCCTAGTTTCTGTGAACCGAATTCTAACAAGGGCAATACTTACGGATCTTCTTATCCCAGGTATGGAATCATGATTTCTTCTGGGAATCCATGCAACCGGGAGGTGGTGACATACCTAAATTGGGACTCCTTCAGCAGATTGACAAGGATTTTGGTTCATTTACCATCTTTAAGGACAAGTTTATCGAAGCAGCTCTCACATTATTTGGCTCTGGGTGGATTTGGCTCGTCTGTAAGTTGCTAAATATAGCCAATCTTCTATATCTGTTTTATGCTTGTTTACTTGCTTGTATCTGAAAAGGCTGTAGTATTTTGGGAACTAGAATTGTTGTGCTTCTGTACTCGTTGTTTCACTTCTCCTTGTATATGTTTTTCTCCAAACCAAATCAATAAGCAACTTCATTGAGGGACAGCTTGTGGTCAGTCGTATAACTAAACCATTTCATAAGGATAACTTGTGCTTTTTGTTTCTCAAACTCGTACATTAAATTTCCTGTTCCCGTCATTAATTTTAATTCAGTATGTTTGACAGTTAAAAAATGAGAGAGATCAACCTTAGATTTTGGCCTCAGTCTCTTGTACAGAGTGTGTAAAGACCAAGTTCAGAATGAAGTTCTGGACTTCATCTTGTGTATCGACTCAATTCTCGTATAATCATGACAATTTGGTAGATTAAAGGTTTAGCAAAATTGTTATTTCTAGTCATCAACCGGCTTCTATACATGCTCATTTTTGCAACCTTTAAATATTGAATGTTCCTCTAGATCCCTAAAGTTTTCATCGCATGAACCTCCTGATTCATCTTTTGGGATGTTTTATAGCCATTGTCGACCACATTTGAACAGTCCATGCAAGGTTCTTTAGTAACACCTTCAATTTGATTATTTCAGTGAGCAGAGAGGAGAAGCGTCTTGCAATTATTAAAACATCAAATGCTGTCAATCCTCTTGTGTGGAATGATATCGTGAGGATTCTTTTTGCTAATGTTCTGTAATTTGTAACACTTTCTTAGAAATTACATTTTCTTGATTACCCAGTACTTGCATTTTCATTTGGTATCTATTTGATTCTGCAGCCGCTGATCGGTTTGGACTTGTGGGAGGTGAGTTCGTAGGCAGTATTTTGCCCTCGTTTCCCCATGTACCCTTTCACAAACCTTTTAGCATTTGCACTCCCGTGCTAATACAATTTTATATTGAGTAAAGATATTCATTAATACTTGCTCTTCCTATTTTGCAGCATGCTTATTATCTGGATTACAAGGTAACCCACAGTTCTTCCCTCGTGCTTTCTTTCTGCACAGAGATTTTTTCTAATGCGTGTCTTTGTTTCCTCTGTTTTCACAGAATGATAAAGCAAACTATGTTAATGTGTTTATGAATCATCTTGTCTCTTGGGATGCGGCATTGGGACGCATGGCTCGAGCACAGGCCTTTGTATATTTAGGGGAACCGAAAATTCCTGTTGCATGACATTTTCCTTTAATCATCAGTTGTTTCTGTAAATCTCTGTGCAAGAAGAGCAGCTAGTTTAGTAGAAAAGCTTGTGTTCCACTGCAGAATCCCTGCCTTTATTAATCAGAATAGGTATGCGTGTTAGTACTAAAACCTTGTGCATTTGCTGCTTCGTTCATTGTTTTGAAACAAGCCATACTGAGCTTATTATATGCACATGTACTTACGGGCATAGTAGTGTGTAATGGAAACACATGGTAGATTTCTTTTGTGGATCACAACAAACCTAAATTTCATTCTTTGTTTTTGCCCAAGTGCTTGCTTCTAGTTTGAAATAGAGGTGTAGGCGACTGATTAGCAAGCAATCTATGAATATGTGATGTGGCGCTCCATTTGATCAGGAAAGTCATTTATGTATTTTCTCATTGTAACGCAAGGGTTGATGAAACGACACTTTTATTTCCAAAAAAGAAGATATGGCTGTTCATGTTTCACTTAAAATGGAAGACGCCTTTGAATTTCTCCAACTGCTGCATTTTCAATATTACATCTTCAGATCAACAATGATGCCTCTTCCAACACCTTACTAAGGTCTCAAAACAAGGCTGAAGTTGAGGCACATCATTGTAAGGGATAGAGTATATCATGTGTAGAATAAACACACGATGATAAAATTGTATACATTTATCACTTTTCGGAAAAAATTTAAGGTGGTTGAGGCACACCATGTCATAGTTGTATGAGAGATTATTTTAATAGATAAAAAATTATATTGTCAGTCCATATCTTTATAACTTTTCCATTTCTCTTCTCTCCTCAACCCCACCTTCTTTCTATTTAACCCCTCTATCTATGTAGAGTACTTTGTAACAAAAATATACTTCATTACACATTAAAAATAATAATATCCTAAAATTAGTAATTTATTATCTCTTTTGCGCATTATTTCTCCAATTCTTCAATAGAAAAAAAGTAATGTCCTAAATTACTAGTAATTTATTTTATTTATTGTTTTGATAATTCATAATGTTCATTTGTTAAAAATAAAATAGAGATAAATATATTAAATATTAATTTAGATTTAAAGTCAAATACAAAATCAATTGTATTATTTCAAAAAAGTTAAATTAAGATTTGTCCTCCTAACCTCATACAAAATCAATTGTATTATTTTTAGGACAAAACAAATAGTTATTTAAAATTACTTGTAAATCAATAAAATTAATATATAATTAAAAAAAAATTCATTTTTCTCTCTCTAGTAATTTAATATTTTTTCTTCTCGAAATTCAAGCTATAAAATATTATTTATTATTATATTAACATGATAAGAATTGCAACTACTAATATTTTAGGTTGAATTGCAACTTAGTGAGAAGGTTATATTTTGCATCTTATCATGTTAATATAATAATAATAAAAAAATATTTTGAAAATATTAATTAAATTTCACATAGCTTGAATTTCAAGAATAAATTATATCATATAAATTGAGAGAGTATGTATGTATGTAGGAGCTTATGGATGATTTTTAATTTTGGATTACATGAAAATAGAAACAAAACTTATGTAATTATTTGTCAAGATTACAGATGGTCTTTCTGTTATATTTTCTTGTTGGAGAATATTGGATATGTTTAAGTGTTTGGAAAATTATGAAATTATTGAGAAGAGAAAAAATTGATTTTGTACTCCTTTCGTTCTTTGTATTAGTTATTTTACTTTTTTTTACACATTCTTTAAGAAATTACTGATAAAAATTATAATTTACTAATTTACTCTTTAAGATATATTTTTTATACTTCAAAAAGAATAATTGCTAGGGTAATGAATAAAAAACGATAGTTTAATTTTGTTAATTGATAAATACTTTTAATCATTATTTTTGTAAATTAGATAGTTAATATAGGATAGAAAAATAATACCAAATGTTAGGAGTACGATGAATTAAGCTAAATTTTATACTTTTAAAATTATTTAAAGATAAAGGAAAATAGCAAAATTTGAAATAATGGTTTTAAAAAAAAGAGAATATGACCAAACCCAAACCTCCCCCCCCCCCCCCCNCCCCCCCCCCCCCCCCCCCCGCCTTCCCCCAATCTATAGCCGGATTCCCAACTACACACTCATACTTCATAGGGGTCTTATTACCCGCATGACACAATTTTTTTATATATTATCTCACCCTTATTTACTGACATGTCCACATAAACCAGATATAATAAAATGTTTGTAGACATGCGCTGCCAAGTATTTAATGAACCCCATAACTCTAAAATTTTCCTTAATCTTTTCATTTTCCTCTTTCTTTCTGTAAACTCTAACCTTTTTTTGATCACTCCATATTCACTCCCATTCTCTTCATGATCTGAGATTTTGTCCCAATTGAATTTGAAGAGCAATTTTTGAACCCTAACTATGAAAGCTTATTCAAGTCCGCATTTGTCATTATTTACCCCAACAAAGCAAAAAACGATGAATTTGAAGAACAATTTTTGAACCCTAATTATGAAATCGGAGAAATTACAAGCCCTAAAGCTTCAAGCTTTTTAGAAATTGAAACTTGCTTTGACAAGTAAATTCAAGTTTTAAGCTGATTTGGGAGAAAATGAAAGAATATACAATTGAAAATTGAGAAAAAGAGGAAGAAAAAGAGGAAGAAAAAGAGAGTTTGATTTTGGGAAAGAATGAGATTTGGACTCACATGTGTACTTTTCTTCAGCTTTTGACGTTTTATTTTCTCTTCTTACGCGCCTAAGGGAGTTGTTCTTACCTTCTTCGATATGTCAGCAAATAAGGGTGAGATAATATGTAAAAAAAAAGTTTAGGGGTAATAGGACCACCGCAAAGTATAAGTGTGTACAAGAAGTTGAAAAGTTAAAAAGTAAGAGAAAAGTTACTTTAGTCCATTTTTCTAAAAATGAGGCTCAATAATTCACTTGTCAAATTATGAAATAAGGTTCATACAACTTTTGTATGCCACCTCATACTTATTAACTAGTAAACATGGCCGCGCTTTGCGCGGTATGAAAAAATATTAGATTCATGATTTTTAAAATAATATTTTAGTTTCAATCTTCAAATAAATTAAATACTAAATTCTAACTCGTTTTGACACGATTTTATAATATACACTTTAAGTAATACAAATAAAATAAATGCTTATGACAAGTCATTTTTCTTATGCAAATGCAATTGTTAGTGATCTTGCTGAAGAAAAATATACTACAAAAAAAAAGTTTTTATTTTAAAAACACGATTATTTTAGCCTCGGAACCTCTCCTTTAGAGAAACTATTTGAAATAAAAGAAAAATATTAAGATCATATACTTAAGGATTTTAACAATATTTTTCAATTATATATTATGAAGAAAAGTCATCAAATTGCAATTAATCAACAACATACGTATGCATAGAGAAAACAAAGTCAATATTAGTGACAAACAATTATTATTCTTCTCTTTCCAAATTTCTTCTAAATGACTCTAAGGAGAATTATTAAAATTCAGATGATTTGAAGTTTTAATACCATATTTTAAAAAACTATGTTATTGAACTAAAAAAGGCAATAATATGACCAAGAAATATATATATATGCCTTCCTCCTAAATTCACCGCCTATAAATGATTAGCAACGTAAACTTTTCTTCCCAATTTTCAATTCAAATGACAATATTTGATTAATTGATTTCTTTGCTTTTGCAGTCCTAATTTATCACAGCATGAATCATTATAATAGATAAATGTTTCCGTAAAGTAGAAAGAAAGAAAATAGTAAGAATAAAGCAAATTCAAGAATCTTAAGGATATAATAATATTTAATCTTTTTGAAAATATTTCAATTTTTTGAAATTAATTTATCAATTAAGAAATTAAAATCTAAATAAAAATGATATTAAAAGAGAAGTAAACATAAATTATAAACAAACATGAGATCGAGCAGAATCGTGCGTGAGCTATAATTATTAACTAAAGCTACTAAAATCTCAAGGAAAAATGGATTACTCCATCACTAACCAATTTTTTTTTGTACTTGTACCTAAAATCCACATTAATAAAAGAAGTAGAACAATGCATATTATGATAATCCATAACCTAATATAATATGAATTAGAAAAAAATGATATTTTACACATTAATATGAAAATAGTCCGAGAAGAAATTTAACTCATTAATTGAGAAATCAAAATTTAAATAAATAACAACATTATAATAGAAATAAACACAAGAATAAAGCAATATGACAACATGCCAAAATACAATTATACAAATATAAGATTTCAAATAAATTCAAAAATTTATGCAAACCAGTTGAAAAAATAGTCATCTAAAATGATACTGAAAAAAGTAGGATACAAAATATCATTATTAAAATCTTATATAATATTATTATTTTCAAACAAAAACAAAAAAAATAAAATGGTACCTGAAAATTGCCTAAACAATCTCATCAAAATGAAGCAATTGGTGAACAATAAATAAGTCTCCATTAGTTAGAGATTTATAGTAATTATGAAAGGAGACAATAAATTCACCTCTGTAATTGATTTTAAGATAGGAAAAACGATTAATGTCATATCTCATGAATGAGTATAAATAATAATTAAAAGAGAAGATGAAAAGTTGAAGAATTTGTATAAGAAGATTTAATGAAATAGTCATGATCTTAGACGTGGGGGGAGAGGGAGGGTTGAATGTTTTACTAACCAATTTAATATAATTTAATTTAATTACAGCAATTATAGATAAAGAATAAAACACTAATCAAATTATTTAGACATTTAAAATTTGAAGAAAAAAGATTAATATGAATGGAGGCCATAGAGAAGTGTCACATCACCTTCTCTATGTTTCCCCTTCATATATATATACTAGGTAATTTGTCCGCGCTCCGCGCGGTCATAAATAATAATTACGTTGAACTTGTAAATAATTCTTTATTAATATCCATACATTAAAATAATGGAAAAAACAGGTTCTTCAAAACTATTAGCAATATTTCAACATGAATTTGATTATTTGTCGTTATCACATAACTCATGAATGAACTATTTAGGAAATAATAAATCATTGGTTCTTTAATCAACATTAAAAGGAAAATAAAGAAGAAAATAAGAATATATATACAAAGGCATTTCGTAAGAAAAAGAACACATTTGCGTTACATAGATTATACAATTGTGATATATGTCTCAGGATAAAATTCAAATATTTGTTAACAAATTCAAAAAAGAAATTACGCTTGAACGTGAAAGCAATTATAACTTTTGAACTTGCATAATGAATTTCTTCAATTAATAAGTGAGAAACTTCATATCTATGTAAAAATAGCTAATATGTAAGTTTATATATGATACTTTTAAGTTACTTAATATAGATTATTAAAACATGAATTCTTGGAACTAAGTACAATAATTATTTTTTGCACAATGAATATACCAACTATATGTGTAGATGTTCAATATAACTGGAGACAATAATTTTGCAGAAATATAAACAAAAGAGTTTAAAACATGTACTCAAAAACAACAATTAATATCACAAGCATAAATTAATGATTGTAAAAAAACATACCAGAATATGTAAAATAGAATGAAATAGAAAAGGAAAAAAATCGAGTCCACTGAATGCACAGTGTCTCCTAAAGAAAATTATTCCCCTCTAATACTTGAGGTTTAAAGAATTAGATTCTCTCATGATGGAACGATTTTATTCACTAACGTATTGATACAAAAACAATGGTGTCAATAAGTCACTCAACAAGAGCAAAGTAAACAAATATTTAATTGTGCAAAAGACGAAGAAGAAGTGCAGAATTTTCGTTGTTTTAAAATGAGAGAAAATTTCTCTATTTATAGTCAACAAAGGGTAGTGTGAACAAATGTTTATTGTGATTTATCGGAAATGTCATAACTCTTTTGGAAAAGTTACAATCCTTCGAAAAGGTCACAACTTTTCATAAAAGTCTCAATTTTTCATAAAAATCACAACTTTTCATAAAATTCGTAACATTTAGTAAAAATCACAATTTTTCATAAATGTGGAAGACTAGTTTTGGAAATACTACTATAAATTAAAAAGGAGATCCTGCTGTTTACTGGCCTAATCGTTTCTACTGATTAGATCACAACAAATTTTTGGAGTTCGCTTCTCTTCAAGGTTAGTTTATGTTATTTTACCTATTTTCGCCCAATTCCAAGTTTAGCAGTATGATTTCATTCAGGTTTCTTTTTCTCTTAATCTTTTTTTTGTTTGTTTGTTTTATCTGCCTAATCATTGTTGACGATTTGCCGATTGCCTTGCGATGAACCAGTTGGACTTTTTAGGTTAACTGAATACTTTGATATGTTTTCTCTATAATTGTGGTCAAGTTTCACAACGTTCTAATTTTACATAGTTTCAGAGGGTTTTAATGCTTTATGTGCTTAATTCATGCTCTTGTATTGATAAATTGAACTTAAAAATGTTCAATATGAATACTTCCATGATGCACAGTAAATTTTCCTCTGTTAGACTTTGCGGGTTAAGAAAATTTTTTCTATTTAAATTCAGGATAGAAGCATGTATATGAATAGTTTCGTTAACTGGTTGTATTTTAGTGATTTTCGCCCAAGAAAAGGCAGTGGCATAACTTAATAAGCTTCAGTTTTATACGGAGTTTGTCTCTATTTCTACTAATAAGCTTCAGCTCTTTGTGTTCTATTAAATGTGATAATACATTGGCTACTCTATGGACTGATATTTGCACCTAAACAACTTGAAAGTAATTTGAAACATACGCAAATAACTCTTCCAAAATAGTTGTAACTACTAAGATTTTTCTTTCTAGTTGCGTTGAATCTTCATGCCTGTAATTCTTCCTTCTAGTCATTGTCCATGCTAACTACTACTAGGTTGTTGTATGGTCATGTAAAATAATCAATTTGCGCCACAACACAGCTACAATTCTCTTTGTTTGAAAAATCAACTTGGCCATCACTTCTTGATTTGTTTTAAATAATAGATTTGAGATTTAATTTGTTATTCAGTGCTTGTTAGTCTTAACCTACTCTCTTAAGTTGATTATTTCAAACTTCTCTTTCGTTCATCAGCTTAGACTCAATTACCTCCACCTTCAGCTAGAAAAGTGAGTATTGGAGCATGTCGTAGATCATCCACTTCCACTTCAACTGCAGCCCCTAGTTTAGCTAGTAATAGCTTGTTTATTGTAGCTAGGTCTCTTAGTTAAGTATAACCAGTGTTGATATATGTGTATATGTATATATCTGCTATACTCTTTGTTTTCCTTAATAACCAACATATATATAAAATTCCCTTCTATTAGCTCATGCTTGTGTCTGTTGTGCAAAATTAAGCAGTCATACTGTTTTAGATCTATCTAAAACTTAAAGAGTACAAGGGGCAGCTCTAAGTTCACAGTTCCCTTTCTATAGAAAAAGTGATTTTTATACCTTCGTTCCAACCTTATGTCGTTCTATATAACTAAACTTTAGCCTATTGAATTAGCGAAGTGGGCTGAATATGATAGTTTAACTTCAATTTCGTGTGTATTGTACAGTTCAGCATCTAGAAGACATGAACTCTATTGCCTTTGGAATAAAATCAAGCTCATTTTTAGATCCGTATTTCTCAAGGATCAAAGAAATTGATAGCACATTCAAGTTGTCTTTTCATTCAGATTTAGCTGTCTTTCCATGCACTTGTGCTTCCAAACTCTAAAGCTTGTTGGAAATCTGTGTGCAGATACTTCTAGAGACTTGTAATTCACTATTTAACTTTGCCAAGCTTTTCTCAACATATTTATTCCTCTTCCGTTGCAAAAAGGCATTCTGTTAGTAGTTCATTCTCTTTATGGCACATTCATCAAGGTCAATGCCAATGCTGATTCAGAGTTGGTGATAATGCTTCTATTGTAACAAAAGTTGGTCATGATATGCAGGATGTAAGTATGGATGGGAGGCAGGATAATGAAGGAAAGAAGAAAAGGAAGAAGCAGAGGGAGAACTATTGTGAAGAGGAAGGAAAAATTGTAAAATCTTCCCCGTATTTTAAGAAAGTGCCTGACTATGAGGATATTGGAAGTAGTAAATCCGTTGAAGCTATTTCTGATTTGTATATGAAGCCTATCAAGAGTGAGTGCATGGTTACTGTTGAAACACATCAGAGGAGTAACAGAAGGAAGAGAAAGAAGAATTCTGAACGTGGTGATGATGAGAAATCGGGAAATGATTACAGAGAAATGGATGCCAAACCAGTCCTGATTGGTCCTCCTGTTAAAAATTTGGAAGTTATTAATGAGAAGGAGAAAAAACAATCTGGTGATTTAGATGAGGGATGTTCTAGTGTTGCTTCAATTTCAGTTGTTCGTGGTGATAATGCAGTGGCCAATAGTCTCAATGATCTCTTTTCACAGTTTGCATGCAAAGGTGGAAACTTTAGTTCAGGTAAAAGGAGAAATGAAGATGAGAAGATAGTCGTCAAGTCACATGTTTGTGGCCCTCTCTCTCGAAGGCTCAGGACAATGCAAAAGTCTTCAGAATCTGGTTCTATGATTGGAAATGAGAGTCATTTATCGCATTGGGAAGGAGGTTGTGGACCGAAAGATGGTAAAACTGTGTTCGAGCCTTACTTATCTCAGAATCAGATCAATGAGAAGATGATTGAACAGAAAGCACGAGTGGTTTCCCCTTACTTTGTGAACTCAAGGAATGGAGAAACTGAAACGAAAAAAGGAAGGTCTGTAGAATGTGTGATGAAAGGAAATGGAAAAAGTGACAAAAAATTACGAACCAAAGTTCGAGTGGTTTCCCCTTACTTTGGGAACTCAAGGAATGGAGAAACTGAAATGAAAAAAGGAAGGTCTGTAGAATGTGTGACTAAAGGAAATGGAAAAAGTGACAAAAAATTACGAACCAAAGTTCGAGTGGTTTCCCCTTACTTTGCTAACTTAATAGTGGGAGAAGAAATAAAGGTAGGTAAGGATAGATCAAACCCTTCGAAGAACTGTCTCAATGGAAGAAAGGTTTCTCCCTACTTTCAGAATGCATATCGTGAAAACAAGAAGAGTAGAAAAGGTTCAAAAAGGCAGAAACCTTGTCTCTCTGCTTTCCAGAAAAGAGACGAGGCTTATTTAAGGAGGAGTGAGGATAACACGTGGGTACCTCCGCGATCCCATTTTAATCTCCTCCAAGAAAACCATGCTCATGATCCTTGGAGGGTGTTGGTTATTTGCATGCTTCTGAATTGCACCACCGGCGTGCAGGTACTTGTTGCCACTGTTCTCTTACTTAAGTAGTTAACAAACTTATAATTCTTGAGATGTTTGGCTTATTTGACAAGTTTAAGTTTCCTACATTTTAAGCTGCAACATCCTATGAGCAATTAGGAAACAAATTTTAGACCTAACAAGTGATATAGGAAGATTTCTCATTGTCAAATAAGGGTATATACAGGCAGTTGCTAACTGATAAATTATTGTGCTGAAGTATCAGCTAATTGATTGCTTTGCATTAGCTTAAAAGTACTGGTGGACCTATTTATGTAAGGAGCACCCAATTTTGTATGGGGCATTTCCCCTTTTCCTGTGGTTCGGGCTTCTTGTTTATCAGAAGTGAAGCAATGAGAGCGACATAGTTATGTCTGTCTTAAATTTTTGTAATGACTTTATTCTGATTTTGAGGTCACATACTAACAGTGAGCACATGCATGTAGGTTAAGAGAGTGGTAGATGAGTTTTTCACTCTGTGTCCAAATGCTGTGGCTGCTACAGAGGTTGCTGTAGAGGATATTGAAAAGTTATTACGACCTTTAGGATTATATACGAAGAGGTCACTGGCTATTCCACGACTCTCTCAAGAATATCTTGGAAAAACTTGGACTCATGTTACACAGCTGCATGGTATTGGCAAGTAAGGGAATTCTACCTTTTGCACCCAAGTAAATGGATTTTAGCTCGATTTGATTAAGTGTTTTTCTTTCCAGGTATGCAGCTGATGCATATGCAATATTTTGTACGGGCAAGTGGGATCAAGTTCATCCAAATGATCATATGCTAACTAAATACTGGGAATTCCTGCATGCAAATGGCTCGGCCTGAGGGTGCATTGTATTTACCTGAAGATGATGCATAGTTAGGGGTATCTTTTGGGGGTCAGTTGCATAGTTTTGGTAGATTAACCTCTGGACCTTTTTTGTGGTGTATAGTACTTGCCTAAGCAACAGCTTAATTAATATAACATCTCTGCATATGACAGGTGCTAACTTCCTTTATGTCAAGAGCTAGGAAATTAGACTTTTTAAGACCAAACTCTTAATGAAGGGATAGGAATCCGGTCGTTAAAAGTGTATTTATAGCGACACAGGTTTTTTGTCTACCGTGAAAAAACAATTTCCAATTTAATTTTGGTGAGGGAATAAAACCCAAACGTTAAAAAGCTTAATATTCGACTGGTAATACTAAAAAAAAAAGAGCCCTATTATCATGATATGAATACTTCCATGATGCACGTATAGGAAATTTTCCTCTGTTAGACTTTGTGCGTAAAGAAAATTTTCCTACTTAAATTCATGATAGAAGCATGTATATGAATAGTTTCTTAAACTGATTGTATTTTAGAGATTTTTGGCCCAAGAAAAGGCAGTAGCACGCCGTAATTTTGTCTCTATTTCATCTAATAAACTTCAGCTCTATGTGTTATATTAAATGTAATAATACATTGTCTATTCTATGGACCAATATTTGCACCTAAACAACTCGTCTCCCCCTTTCTTTGAGTCTACCAGCTCCACTAAAGAGAAAAACACAATATTTGGTGGGTGGGTAGCTATGTCGTGTGCTTTAGTGTGATAAATTTGGTGCTTCTCTCTATTCATAAATCATGTCTTTCCTGCTCGCACCAAGCACTTAGAACTTTTATCACTTCGTCCACAACAAAGTTGCTCACAAGGATCTCTGTCCAATTTCTATCCACCAAAAATCAACTTGCCAATGTCCTCACCAAGCCTCTTGCTTCAGCCACATTTGAATTTCTCTCTGCCAAGTTGAATATAGTTCGTCCACCTTCAAGTTTTTTTTTTTTGACAATTAAACACTTTATCAATCACCAAGTGAGAATAGTTGAGTCATGAAATCATGGTAACAAGGAATTTGTATGACATGCAATGACCAAGCTAAATCATAAAATAACATGTTAGAAACATAAGTCATAACCATGGTTAATGCAAGCTAAACATCTTAAACATACCTTTGAGATACTTTTACGTGGGAGATTTACCTTTAACAGACATAGACCATGTGAGCTATAACATGGAATTCGGTGTCTATCCCACACCGAAAAGAGATGTCCTTACTTGCCAAGGTAAGAACCATAAACTTCTAGCTTAGGTGGATCCACTAGCTGATGCCTATCTAAGACAACCTATGGTGGCACATAGTTATGAGATATGGAGATTGCTACTAGAAACCCAACTTCAACTACGGGAGAGCTTCCATCTCAATATCCTCTCGGTGCTAAGCATAAATCCCACAGAATTGTCAATGTTCTTTACTTATCTTATTATCCACAGAAGGGCACATCAAGTAGCCAATCCAAGCTAGATTTCATTAGAATAGCCCCTTAATCTCGATTCATCTTAGGTGAGAAAACCTTTCAACCTTATGAATCCTTTATGTGAGAAAATCCTTTCACAATCATATTATGAGTAGTATGTGAGAAATCCTTTCACAATAAAAACAACAACATCGATGCCTTACCCTTAAAGCAACCTTAAATCATTTTCATAAAGAAACATGCATATCTTTGTAATTTCATCTTTCGTAGTTCAAAAGGTTCATCATATGATCAAAATCTAGAAATCATGGATCATGGATGGGTTCAAGTGAATTCAGCTTAAAAACATGTAATTATCTCAATTCATGCATAAAAAGACATAAAACAATCAATTGGATCATAATTGAAAAGAACCCATGAGATTGAATAAAATATAATTTCAATTGGAGATTCTAACTTGTAAAATTGGAGAATTTAGGAGCCCTATGGAGGAAATGACTCCATAGGTGAATACTATCATACCTTGATGCCAAAAGCTCACAATTAATGGTGAATTTGGAGACTTGATCTTGAAACCCTAGACTTCTTCTTAAAGCTTTAGAGAGAAACATTGGAGAAGAACTTTGATCAACTTAGAGAATATAGGAGGAGTTCAATTGGGTAATTTGGGGGTAAAAACGTTTATATAATGTCTAGAATATACAATAAAACGACATAGTATTGGATTAGAATAATCAGGAAAAGACCCAATAGCCCCTTTAAAAAGAACTATCGACCACCATCGACAGTGGGACCTACAGTCCGTAACTTACGGACCGTACTGGTCAATCGTCGGTGGGTTCAGGAACTTGTTTCTGGACCCTCGAATGACGGAACCGGGAACCCATGTACGGTCCGTTGGTCAACTTACGGTCCGTACATGGTCATCGTAAGTCCAACTTTGGCCCTTATAATTTCACTAAGTCTGAGACTCACCTACGAGACCTACCTACGACTCGTCCATTAAACGACGGACCTTCCCGGTGAACCATAAAAAGGGTACTGGAACTTGACATTGAAAATCATTTGACTTGCCACATACGGTTCCAATTATGGCCCGTAAGTGAACCTACGGTCAGTCGGTGGGTCTGTTGGTACATACACCAATTCTAGAAAACCTGCAATTTTCCTTCTTTTCAATCTGAGGTGTTACAATATCTCATCCTTGGGAATATTCACTCTCGAATGGAATTCAAAAAATCATAAGGAGTGTAGGAACTAGATTAAACAGCCCAACATGAATGCAATTGTAACACCTCAATTCGAGAAAGGCTAGAAATGGGTCAAGTGGAAAAATCACAAGCCCATAAAGTGGATCATGGAACCCTCTACGAAGCTCCAGACGGGTCGTAAAGGGGACCACGGTCCGTTAAGGGGCTCGTGATAGGTTTCCAGAACCTGCCCCATGCAGGTTTCACTTTGACAGATGCTTAGACGACCCGTGGTGAGGTTGACGGGTCGTCAAAGTGGTCAAAAGTGGGCCAATCAGAAAGGGTTCTCCCCTAGCGACTAGTTAAGGACCACGGGTGTCAAAATGGTCTGTGAAGCTTCACATGGATTGTGAAGTCGTCCGTGAAGGGTTTTAATCAGATTTAAGAGTTTACGGTCAACTTCCAACGATCATATCTTTTAGCACAAAAAGAATTATGTGGCCTATAACCTATCAAATCAAAGATCTCTGAGTCCTCTTTCCAACGCCATCGAGTTTGCCTAATTCTAAGCTCAAAGTAAAAAGTTATGCCCACAATAATAAAGCCCTGTCAGGAAATATTTCTTCATGACCCGTTTGATGGGCCGTGGTGTTGATGATGACCCATTTTGGGCTTCTAGTGACCCAATTCGACAGTTTTAAGTCAGAATAGGGTATGAACCTAATTTTTTTAAAGGTCTAGGGAGGCAAAGAGGGCTAAGACCGAGGATGGTAACTTCTCACACTCAAGGTCCGATGGACATGATTATTCTAAGTTTCGACAAAGGATTTTCGACCAAGGTTCATCCAATGTTCCTCCTAAGTTCAACAAATATAGGGTGTCTAACCCTGATCCTCAGGAGGAAATTGTAGTGGATCTTCATTGCCTACGTATGCTAAGTGTGGAAAGAAGCATGAGCGTAAATGTTTCGCGGTCTCCGATGCTTTCTTTGGTTGTGGTAAGATGGACCACAAGATAAGAGATTGTCCCTCAGTTGCTAAGAATGTGGGAGATGATCGTTGACGGGCTCAAACTAATCCTTTATCCGGTCGTAGTGGGAGTCAGAAGCAAAATAGATTTTATGCACTTCAGACTCGTTAAAAGAAAAAGGGTTTGCCCGATGTGGTTACCGGTATGTTGAAAGTCTTCCAACTTGATGTTTATGCTTTAATTTACCCCAGTGATACCTTGTCTTTTGTGACGCCATATGTGGCTATGAGGTTTGATATTCTTCCAAATGTGTTGTTAGATCCTTTTTCCGTTTCTACTCCTGTTGGTGATTCTATTGTGGCTAAGAGGGTCTATAGAAAGTGTCCCGCATCCTTGTCACATAGTGTCACTCATGTTGACATTGTAGAGCATATGCTAGATTTTAATGTTATCCTTGGTATGGATTGATTGCATTTATGTTATGCTTCTATTGATTGTAGACCTGTGTAGTCAAGTTTTAGTTTCCAAATGAACACATCCTAGAGTGGAATGGGAGGATTCGATGCCTAAGAGTCAGTTTGTCTCTTGTCTTAAATCTAGAAAGAGGATTTCTAAGGGTTGCATATATCATTTAGCTAGGGTGAGGTCTATAGATTCTGAAACCCCTACTCTTGAGTCGGTCCCCGTTAATGATCTTTTGGAAGTATTTCCAGATTATTTACCCGATATTCCTTCCGAAAGGGAAATGGACTTTGGTATTGACTTTCTCCCAGATACGCAACCTATCTTTATTCCTCATTATCGTATGGCTGCGATGGAACTTAAGGAATCAAATGGACAATTGAAAGACTTGTTGGGTAAGTGTTTCATCTGACCGAGTATCTCTACATGGGGTGCTCCAGTTTTGTTTGTTCGAAAGAAAGATGGTTCACTTCGTATGTGTATTGACTACCGACAATTGAATTAGGTTACCGTTAAGAACAAATATCATTTTCCAAATATAGATGATTTGTTTGACCAACTCCAAGGAGCAAATTACTTCTCTAAGATTGACCTTCGGTCGGGTTATCACCAATTGAGGGTGAGGGAAGATGACATTCTGAAGATGGCTTTTCAAACTCATTATGGTCATTGTGAGTTTTTGGTAATGTCGTTTGGTTTAATTAATGCTCCGGTGACATTTATGGATTTGATGAATAGGGTATGTTTATGATTGTGTTCATTGATGATATACTAATTTATTCAAGGAGTGAAGACGAGCATACCAATCATTTAAGGATTGTGTTGCAAGTCCTCAAGGACCAACAACTCTTTGCAAAGTCTAGTAAATATGATTTTTGTTAAGGTCCGTGGCTTTTCTTGGTCACATTGTTTCTGGTGAGGGAATTTAAGTATATCCTAAGAAGATGGATGCGGTCAAGAGTTGGACTAGACTTCTCACCCCTTCAGATATTAGAAGTTTCTTGGGTTTAGCTAGTTACTTTAGAAGGTTTGTTGAAGGTTTTTCTTCGATTGCTTCTCCATTGACAATATTGACTCAAAAGAAGGTTAAGTTCATATGGTCTGAAGCGTGTGAAACGAGTTTTCAAGAATTGAAAGATAGACTTACTTCCGCTCTTGTGTTCACTTTATCGAAAGGGATTGATGGTTTTGTGAATATTGTGATGCCTCAAGAATTGGCTTAGGATGTGTACTTATGCAAAATGGGAAAGTCATTACCTATGCTTCAAGGCAACTTAAGATTAATGAGAAAAATTATCCTACCCATGACCTTGAACTAGCGGCGGTTGGTTTTACCTTAAAGATTTGGAGGCATTATTTGTATGGTGTTCATGTGGATTTATTTACAGACCACAACAGTTTGCAATATGAGTTTAACCAGAAAGATCTAAATCTTCGCCAAATGAGATGGCTTGAGGTACTAAGGTTTTATAACATGAGTGTTCTCTATCACCCCGGTAAGGCGAATGTGGTGCAGATGCTCTTAGTCAATTATCAATGGGTAGTGTTGCTTATATTGATGATGATAAAAATGAATTAGTTCGAGATGTTCATAGATTGTCCCAATTGGGTGTTCGTCTAGTTGACTCTGGTTCAGAATCGTCTTTTTTGGCAGATGTGAAAGCCAAGCAAGGTCTTGATTCGACTTTGGTAGAACTGAAGAAAGTAGTGCTTAAAAAGTCTGTAGAGGCTTTCTCCCAAGGGAGAGATGGGGTACTTAAATATCAAGGTTGTTTGTGTGTCTCTAATGTAGATGACTTGAGAGATCAAACTTTAGCATAAGCACATAGTTCTCGGTATTCCATTCACCGGGAACCACCAAGATGTACCGTGACTTGCAGGAGATCTATTGGTGGAATGTGATGAAGAAGGGTATTGCAAAATTTGTGTATAAGTGTTGAAATTGTCAACAAGTGAAGGTTGAGCATCAGAAGTCGGGAGATTTATCCCAAGACATAAGTATTCCTACTTGGAAGTGGAAAGATTTAAATATGGACTTTATTATTGGTTACTGCGCACCCGATGACAACATAATTCAATTTGGGTTATTGTGGATCGAATGAAGAAATTGGCTCACTTCATTCCCATCAAGGTTTCTTATTTAGCAAAGGACTACGCTAAGTTGTATTTGAGTGAAATAGTGAGGTTGCATGGAGTGTCCTTATCCATTATCTCCGATCGTGGTACCCAATTCACTTCTCAATTTTGAAAATCTTTCCAAAAAGGTCTTGGTACTCGTGTTAAGCTTAGAATGGCCTTTCATCCACAAACCAATGGGTAAGCGGAGCGTACAATCCAAACTTTGGAAGATATGTTGAGAGAATGTGTAATTGACTTCAAATGTAATTAGGATGACCATTTTCCTTTGATAGAGTTTGAATATAACAATAGCTACCACTTAAGTATTGGCATGGATCCATTTGAGGCCTTATATGGTAGGAGATGTAGATCTTCTATAGGTTGGTTTGAAGTGGGTGAGGTTTATTTGATAGGTCTCTAATTGGTACATGAATCTATGGAGAAAGTTCGACTTATTAAAGAAAGGTTGAAAACGGCTCAAAGTCAACAAAAGTCCTATGCCGATGCTAGAAGAAGTCATCTTAAATTTGATGTTCATGATTGGGTCTACTTGAACATTTCACCCATGAAAGGTGTAATGAGCTTTGGGAAGAAAGGGAAGCTTAGTCTCCTTTATGTGGGCCCATATCAGATTTTGAGGGGAATTGGCAAGGTTGCTTATGAACTTGAACTGCCTAATGAGTTGGCATTGGTACATCCAGTTTTCCATGTCTTCGTGTTGAAGAAATGTGTTGGAGATCCGACATCATAGTTCCCATAGAAGGTTTGGAAGTTAAGGAGAATCTTTCTTTTGAGGAAGCTCCGATTGAGATTTTAGACCAACAAGTTAAGAAGTTGCGAGGCCGATATGATGTCCTGGTATCTTATCTCATTCCCTTTGTTCCTACTCTAGCTCGAGGTATTTAGCTACTCATGCTTTACTCTTTGGTGTCATGTATTTTAGATATTCCCATGATTTCCTTATTTATGCATGTTCATGAAAAGCTTGAATTGAAAGAAAAAAAGTTTACTTGACTGATTTCTTAATGCTTATATGAATTTGAGTATGAGCATATAGACCTTATGAAAAGATGTTTTGAATATGTTGTAGCTTGGAGTTGAAATTTCCTCCTCGGATATGTGCATTTATGTGATTGCATTTACGTTGGGCTGCTAGGTCTAGTTCATATCTTCCATTTGATGTTTTGAATATGTTTTGTCCTGGAGCCAAAGTTCCTCCTTGGTTTTGTGCATTTTGATAAAATTGCATTAATGATTGGGTTGTTAGTCTCTCTCCAACTCTTTTCATGCTAGTTTGAGTTCCATTCGAGGACGAATGGTTCCAAGGGGAGATATTGTATCACCTCCGATTCGAGAAAGGCTAGAAATGGGTCAAGTGGGGAACTCACAAGCCCAAAAAGTGGACCATGGAACCTCCACCCCAGACGGGACTTGAAGGGGACCACGATCCATTAAGGGGCTGATGGTAGGTTTCCAGAACCTGCCCCATGCTGGTTTCACTTTGACGGACGCCTAGACGGCCCGTGGTGGGGTTGTTGGGCCATTAAAATTGTCAACTTGCTCTAGCTTCAATAAGATTTGTAAGCAGATTATGTGGCTATGGTTCATCATTTTATCTCTATTCTTATGAAGTCTTGACATCATATATCCTAATTGATTCAAGCATCGTCAGAATATGTTGGTCTCTTGCAGGTAGAAACACGCTATTAAATTACTCACACATATTATTAGATAACATGTCACACTTTGTGAATGAAGAGAAACAAGCTCTTGACTAGTAAATGAGAGGCTTATTCATGAACCACTTGGGGGCATCTATATCTATCTTTGTCATTCCCCTCATATGCTTGGAAAGTTCAGGTTCTGTAGTTGCTCTGACAACTTTCCATAGGACTTATTTCAACATGTGTCCTTTAAAACCTTCAGTTCTAAAATTATTGTGCAATGCCTCATGCAAAATCTATGTGCGACATCTAAAATTGTCTGATCAAATGCTGAAATTAAACCTTTTTGTTTATCAGAAATTAAAGTCCAAGCAAAAGAATTTTGTGAGATTCCTAGATCCTCGTCAAGAAGTGTAAGAAATCAGCTCCATGTTTTCTTCAATTCACCTTCCACTACGACAAATGCAACATGATACATGTTGTTGTTGGCATTAATGCCTACTGCAGTCAATAGTTGCCTTCCCTTTTGGCAGTCTTTAAAATGACATCCATAAACTCATATTATACGTTGACATCCAACTAAGAATCCTTGTTTGCAAGATGCAAAACATACATAGAGTCTTAAAAATCTTTTTCTATCTTTGACCATTGTTTTTGGATTATCATTCAACTTCAAAATACATGTAGTCCCTCGGTTACTCCTCCTTAACTCTGCACAATAGTCCCATAACATATCAAATTGTTCTTCTTTAGTCCCTCTAATTGATTGGTATAACATTATCAAAGACACTTCATCCAATTCTAAGCGTCAATGATCGTTAATCAGTATATAACCCAACTAAATGAGTTGGGGTCAAATCCCACAGGGAGCGGTACGTGTTTCAGATTCAATTGGAAAGTATGAGCATGGTCAAATCAGTCATAGGAAAACAAATTATTGAATAAAGACATCATTCAAATTAGGGGGTGGCACGAATGTCAAATGGGGGATTTTGGTTTTGATTAGTAGCTACAAACAGTCACAAATAACACAACTTAACAATAATGAGACGGGTTCTTGGGATGTGATCGATTATAGGCAAATATAGACAAATGGATAATTGCAACTATTAGTAAACAACTAGATATTAGTGAGTAGGCTACGCTATAGTGGAGGTAAACTTTCTCTCGAACAATTTACCCCTAATCAAGTGATTTCTCTCAAATATCAACAATCATGCAAAATAAGAGCAGCCCACACCTTAATCCATTCACTCTCTCGAGTTGAATGGGTGGGATTGGGTTTAGGATTCATTCTCTCGAGCTGAACCCAGGTCAACCCAATACCTACAAACCATCAATCAATAATTTTAGTTCTAAAACCCCCCTCTCTCTCTAGCAAGCCAAGAACACAATCATAAAACTGCATTTGCAACTACAATTCTTAAATTAAACCACAATTAATGATTAAACTCACTTCTATATAGCATTTAAACTAACAATTAGCAATACCCATAAACTAAATTATCCCATAATCACATGACCACAACCCAATAATTGGAGTTTTTAGCTAGACATTATAATAAGGTAAAAATAGTTACCAAATTGATTATCCATCAACTGGGTAAGGGTAATTTCGTCCTTACAATGCTCCAATTTGAAGAATCCCAAAGACCCACTTCCAATTTCTCAAAACTGAATTTCTTGAATCCTTCAAAGCTAAGGAAAACTAGAGAAGAATGTCTCTAAGTTCTTAAAAACTTAAAAATAGATTGTTCTCACCAGTAAAATGATAAGTGATCCTTAACTAAATGTTCAAAAATATATTTATAGTCGCAAAAAATGTGCTATGAAGAGTCACTCGGCGAAGTAAGTTGGGCTCATCGAACCACTCAGCGAGCCGCCCTTTGTTCTTTCTCGTCACCCTTTTGCCTTGGTACTCAACATCCTCAAGGTCTATAACCTTGGGCGATCTATCTTGGTTTTGCGGAATCACTCGGCAATCCGCCGATTGCTCCTTTTCATTGCCAACTTAGTTCTTTCCTTTTGGGCTTGGCACACTGGAACTTTAGGCGGTCTGATGAGCCACTCGGAGATACGCCGAGTGCTCTTGGCGATCCTCAGACTTTCCCTTCTTTGTTCCTTCAGCTTGTTGTTTTCCTTTTTTCCTGGTAGTGTCCTTACTTTGTTCCTCAATCCATATATCTAAAAATCAAGGATTTAACATCAGTTATTGGCACAAATTAAGCATTTGAGGACACTAAATCTATGTAAACAAAGCCCTAAATGAGTCTAAATGACGAACTCATCAGTAATCAGATCTAAAGCCTTTTTTTTTGCCCTAAATGAGTCTAAATGACGAACTCATCAGTGTGTAACTATGCTTTCTCATTACATGAGCTTCAAATTCTTTCACACCCCAACTTGGATTAATTTTGAATTCATCTGCATATTTTTTAGCCAAAAATTCAGAGACAATAGTTCTATCTTCTCTTTGATTGCCACATGAGTGATCATGGCTATTGTTTTGATCATGTAAGGTCCATCTTCATTATCCTTTGATGCGTATATGAACCATTTGCAGTTTAACACCTTACAAATCACTCTCACCTTCCTATTTTTATTTTTCTTAAACTTGATGTCCTCTTTTTCATCACTGCACGTACTTCCACTGTCCATTTGAACTCTTTACTACTACTAAAAATCATATTAAGTGTAAACTCAAATTTTGGATCCTCTAGATCTCTTCTTGCATTAATTTTTTTTTTTGAATTATCATCATCTGAATCTCCTTGAAAACTCATTAGTTCATCATCTGATGCATCACAAACATCTGCTTGAATGTCACTTGGAATCTTAACAATGTCGAAGGCAATGTAAAATTCAATAGTTTTTTCTTTAAATTGGTTATCTTTGTTTTTTTCCCATTAACACCAATCCACTCAGCAGTAGAGTCTACAGTTTTATAAAAAATCATGTCATCTCCTTCCAAGGAACAATCAAAGTCATGAAATGACTCACATTCTTCACTTGTGGTGTCACTTTCCTCTATTACATCAACATCTACCAAGCTCTCTTCACCTTCAAATTGAGCCCTTCAATATTAACCACATCATAGGTCAATTGATCTTCATCTGTGCGCTCCACAAATATCTCTTCCTTTCTAATGTCAAAAATTTCATGAACAAGATTATATATATCTATATCAGTTGACAAAAGTCTTAAGCTTATTTCAAAATAAGGCCCAAACTTAAACCAAAATTTCATTTTTCTATCATCTAATTTCAACTTTTTCATACATTATCTCATTGAATGATAGAATTTTTACCTCCCTTACAATAGTCGTAGTAGACTATTTGTCCACAAATGTAGTTCATCTCCAACTCGAGTGCAATTTAAGAGTGTACATTTATGTATCTTCATCTATTATGGGGGAAAATACAATATTTAATGTCACTATAACAAGTATCACTAATAAAAAAAATACAAATCCGACAGCAGAATGTAACTAGTCCTTAAACGAGGAATTGCCAACTTCTCTTGCATGATGTTTATGATTACTATTCAATTTTTGAAAGCTTCTTTAATTTTTATATACTTTTCCAGAAAACATGGAGGTGGAACAGTCTTAGGTGTGAGACTGACCTTTGTGTATTTTATAAAAAATAAGACTTGAAGGTTGACATATATTCTAGCGTACAATATAACGAGTGAAATAAATGTTGTAACTAAGTAGCAAAAGTTGAAATCAAAATGAGAGAGTTTGTAAGACTCCTTCTCCTTTACAAGTTAATCACTGGACATTGTCCAAAGTAACCAGAAGACCAAAAAGAATAGGTTCCTACCATAATCAAAAGTAAATTTTTCTCTTTGTGCTTTAAAACAAAATAATGGTACGTAAATCTTTCATGTCTCTTTTTATATTGTTTTTAACTCTTCGAGAACATGTGTGAAAAAAACTGTTGTGTGTTCTCTCATATTAGCCATATAAGCAACAATAATATTCACTTTTATCTATTATGAGATAAAAATATTTTATGTGCAACTCTAATAAATAGTATAAATATAAAAAAAGTAAGTAATCATTCAAATTCAGAATATATACTATAAACATGTTCTTTTTATGCTTACTAATACTACTGTAATGCAATTGCATGTTGATTTGTAATTTTGTTTTTCATTTTAGTTTCTTGATATAGTTTTTTCTCTATCAAGTACTGAAGAACAATATAGTTTTGATTTTATGTAGCTTAAGTAATAGTAGTACTGGATATATTAATATAAACACATGAACAATTTCTAAAAAGTTATAATGCATACTTATCATGTATGTGTTTATGTCTTGATTTGCCACATCAACATTTAATCTTATTCTTCATCAATCAATATCAAAGTTATAGTCTAATTAACTAGATAGAGCACTTACATATTGGTGTGAATTGTAGTCCATTCTTAGAGAAAATGGTCTAACCCCCCCCCCCCCCAACCTACACTCGAAATCTCAACTACACACTCATACTTTACGGGGGTCTTATTACCCCCCGCCCCCTCCGAACATTTTATTTCTCTATTTACTACACACTTGAGTGTTCTCACCTCCTCTAGGCGCGTTAGAAGTGGCAAGAGCTTTAAATTTTGACAAAAACATTTTATTTCTCCAACGGTCATCTTCCCCAACTTAAATAAATCATTGTTCCTTCTTCCCCACCATTAATCCTTGTTCCTTTTTTTAAAAAAAAATCATGATTTTCTTTCAAAAATAGGTAGGGTTTAGTTGTTTATGTTCATTTCTACTTTAAAAATCTTGAATTTAGGGTTTGTAATATGCTCTAATTTCTTATTTAGGTCTCTAATTTGAATTTTGAATTTTCTCAAAATTCATCAAAAATGACAAATGAAAACTTGAATAAGCTTTGTATGGATGATTCAGACCCAATGCTCAATGCCGTAATGAGATGTAAACATGAAATTTTGCTGAATTTGCAAACTTCTTGGTCAAAATTAAATCCGGGAAGAAGATTTTGGTCTTGCCCATGCTATGGTGTATGTGTTTTCCTTGTATTCTTGCTTCGCTTTATATTCAACGATGCTAATGTACAATTTTAAATTATTTTCAGTCCAAAAATTGCAAAATATTTCGATGGAGGGACAAAGAAGAAGTGGATCCAAGATCAAGTTTTAACCTTTCAAGATTGGTGAACAAAATCAATGAGTTGGAGCAAGGATTATTGATTAGACAGGTTCATATTGACAACTTGAGTAACTCTAATTTGTTATTGGAGAGGAGAATCAATAGAAGGTGGAAATGCTGTAGGTTCAATAGAAAGATACTTTTATGTATTTTGATTTGTGTTGTTGCTATGTTCATCAACAACCAATCTATTCGAAAGTAGTATTTGATTTGCATTTCTCTTTGATTTGTATTGTTTTTATGTTTAATCAGAATTGTCAATGTATGTGACAAATTTTATATCTATGATGTCAATTGAAGCTTGTATAAATAAATTGCACTTCATCTGTAAACTGAACAACCAACAACCTAGTCATTCATTCCTACTTCAACATAGACAACACAATACCATTTATAAAACACATAACCAACACAATATTATTTATATAGTCAATTGAACTAACACAACACCATATGTAAACACACATGAATAGCCAATACAATTCGATAGACAACACAACAACATTTCTAAACACATTTGAACATAACATCATCATTCATAACACAACATCACCATTCATTCATAAGGCCTTACATAAGGCAGAATTTACAAAAATAAATTCATATTCATAAGGCCTCACATAAGGCAGAATTTATCAAAATAAAGTCATATTCATAAGGCAAAATTTACCAACAAACAAAACCCAAAATATTAGGCCCTTAATGAAATAGTTTGCATGTCTAGACTAACTTAAAAGTGCTTAAATACATCAATATCACTACAATTTTCATGGCATCTTTGACTGTGAAGAAGTGTTATTTTGACTTGGATTATTTGAACTACTTCCCATTGTCTTCTTTCTTTGCTTCTCTATAAGCTCATGAAGTTTGCTTGTTAAGATTGTTGCTTTACCATTTCATTTCAGCTTACTTTGTATTACTTGATGTATAACTAATGCCACCAGTTACATCAGATCTTTTCACTTTCACTTGTCCAGTAGAGTAGATCTTACTACTTGGCATGCCAAGCTACAGTAAAATTAGGAATATAATTCAATATTTAAGTTGTTTAAATAAAGAAAATAGTTTAAGATATAGCAAAGACTCACATTCATGACTTTGAAGCCATTTGCAGCTTAAAACACACTCATTCCCATGACTCTTGGTCTTTTCTCTGGAGATGTGTTTCCCCTACCCCTACCTCTTCCTCTTTTGGTAGTACCAGAAGATGATGCATGATAATTAGGAGGAGCAGAAGAGGATGCAGGAAAATTAGTAGGTGCAGTAGGTAGGGGAGGTGCATTAGGTACTTGATGTTTGCGTAATAAAGACACAACTTCTAATGCAAGTGTCTACGATCGTACATTAGTAAAGTAACCCAACCAAGGGCTGGGGTCGAGTCCCAAGAGAGTGAGAATTAATAGAAAAATAAAATTAAGTTCTAATTAGTCATAGCTAAAAACATTATTGAATATAAACATGTTAAATCTAAGGGGTGACGCAAACGTCAATTATCAATGGGGGTTTGTAACAGGTAAGCAAAAATGCAAAGAGTACTAATCAAGGAGAGAGAATTCTTGGGATGTGATAGGAATACGGGATAGACTAAACTATTGGGTACATGCTAATTTTGATAATAAATTCGTTGAATATTTGTGACTAGGCTAGACTATAGTGGGGGTAAATTCTCTCTCGAGCAACTTACCCCGAATCAACTCGGTTTCTCTCGAACACCGAGTTGCCGCATGAAGAACAGCCTCCGCCTTAGCCTACTCACTCTCTCGAGCTGAGTGTGTGGGAGAAGGACTAGGGTTCACTCTTTCAAGCTAAACCTCATGTAGACCCAATCCCACCGGCCGTCAATTTAGTAGTCTTAGTTTTACGACCTCTCTCTCAAGCAAGCAAAAAACACAAAGGTGAAATCGTATTTGCAACTACAATTTCATTAAGTTCCACCACAACTACTAAATGAAATCACATTTACATAACAAATAAACCATCAACAAGCAAGACACAATAGATAATCTAACCCATATTCACAAAATCACACCCCAAGAATTGGGGTTTTAGCTAAACATGTATACGAGATAAAAATTTATACCAATATGAGTTTACATTCAAATGGGTATGAAGATTCAAGTCTCAAAACAAGCAAAGAGTGAAGAATCCACAAGACCCAAGTCCAAATTCTTAGAGTTGAAACCCTTTGAATCTTAAAGTTCTTCAAAACCCTCTCCAAACTTAGAGCTTAAAATTCTATGTTAAAAATTTCTATATTAAAAATATGATGTCAAGCTACAATTCTCAACGATTATTTGTAGTTTTCAAAAATCTATGTTGCACCGGATCATTCGGTGTCGTTAGTCGAGATCGCCGATCAACTCGGCGATCCGCCCTTTGGTAGGTTTCATCGTCATCTTGCTCTATCCTTCAGCATCGTCGTGTTTTGGATCATAGAGCGACACAATATTGCTTCACGGAACTGCTCGGCGACACGCCGACCGCTTCTTTTCACCGCTGATTTGATCCTTTCTTTCACAGCTCAACACACTAGAACAAAAGGCGAGGATAAGACCTTTTGGCGACTCTCCGATGGGGTTCGGTGATTCTCAAATCTTCATTTCTTCATTCTTTCAGCTGCCTTTGTTCCTCTTTTGCTAAGTAGTGTCCATGCTTTCCCTCAAACTCCAAATACCTGAAACTTAAGGGTTTTCATCAGATATTAAGATAAAATATGCATTTGAGGACACTAATTCTATCAAAATATATCCCTAAATGAGTCCAATTCGTGGACTCATCAACACCCCAACTTAAACTTTTGCTTGTCCTCAAGCAAACTCAAGTTCAGCCGTTCAAAAAGGGTATCTCGAGCAGTGCTACACAAGACTTAATCATGAATGCACACAACAAGACTCAATTTACTTATGCAAAGATCAAATGTGCACTCAAAGATTCAAGTTGTGACTCACCAATATCAAAGAATCTCATGCTCACAATAGTTACTTCAAATGCAAGTTCAAGCTCAACCAAAGTGTGCAAATGCCCTCACACAAGGAATGATTCCATATTCACACACAAAGGTTTAATCATTTAAAGTTTTGGAATCAGATGCAACACTCACACTCACAAAGATGAACACAATGCATAATTTCACCCATAGGTTTGCCCGTATTTTTCAATCAACACTTGCTTCAGCTTACTCAAAATCACAAAGGTCTTTCAAGGTTTGTAATGGGGCTGAGTGCACAAGTATGGTCATTTCGGCTCAGTGACTTTCATCCTCATGAAATATGGTACCCACAACACTTCCTTTCCTCTTCCTTCATCATTTTATTTAGTGCTCATAAGTCATCCTATTATTCACTTTCCATGAATTGTGTGAAACCCCATTTCTTTTGTACTTTATTCCACAACTTTCTTTTTCATTCTTTTTCTTTTTCTTTCTTTTTTTTTTTTTTATATGGAGGGATTCCATTTTTCTCAAAACCATGGGTAAGAGGAGACTTTCCTTGCACGTCTTGACTTGCTCTTATCTTTTCACCACACCCCCAACTTTAGGCTTTTGGCCTAAGTTGACTATTCAATTAACCACAACTTTATAAAAATTATGGGTGATGGATAAAGAAAGGTCATTGTTTTCATCAAGTGTCTTCCAAAGAATGGTAAGACTCAAGGGGTGTTTAAAAGCGGTTCACACACTCACAAGGTAGGTCACAAAAGAGGTATACATCAAATTGGCTCACACTTTTAGAAGTTGCCTAAGATCATATCAAGAGATAACATCACTTAGTTTACCGGACCAACGGGGCAAATTCTAGGATCCATCATGCATAGTTCACAAGTAAGCTCATCATACTAGGCATTGACACTATAAGTCAAACAAGACTCCACACTTTCGCTAGTGTGCAGTGATCATCACAAGAGACTCAATTCGATACTAGGCTAGTCATAACGAGATGCAAAGAGTTCACATATTGTCTATGCAACTTCATTTGGCCTCATCGTAGCCGTGCATTCATGTTCGTTCGATTGATAGCACTATTCAAGTCATTGGTATTGATCGGAATTTAGACTCAAATTTCGCAAAAGAACAACCACATTCAACACACGAGAAGTGGTAAAAAATTTCGAACGGGTCAAAATCATTTTGCAATTTAAAATAAAAGGAGCCATAAGCTCAAACATCCACGAAAGCAGTGTAAAAATAAAAGGAGCCATAAGCTCAAACATCCACAGAAAGTAGTGTAAACACAATTTAAGCACAAAGCCCAAATATAAACAAAAAAAACGAGTCACAAATAGCACACAAAAGGTGAGCCTCACCCCACCACAATTAAAAAGTATTTGTCCTCAAATGCTATTAACATAATATCCAGAATTTAGATTAAAGAAAGATAGAGAGGGAGGTAGAGAAATATCCTGTCTACACAGTCGCTCCATTTGTCTGGGAACAAGTGCCCGATGTGTTAGTCTGGGCTTGAATAATAGTCCCCGGAGCTACTTCAGAAGGTTCAGCGGCAACTGGCTTGCTGAAATTGTCCAAGTTATGAGCCTCCAAGAAGGAATGTATAGCTGTGCAGAATCCACGAGTCCACGAAGGAACATTGGGATCTCGGGGGATAGATCTCTTGCTGGAACTAGGCTTTTTGCCCTCTCTTCCCGTCTTGGGAGGATTCGCTTCACTTGTACCTTTTCTGAAATTTTTTGCTCTTATCTGTCGGGGTGGCCTATTTCTTCCAGCTACTTTTGGTCTAGCCATATCCGTAAAACATCGGGAAAGAGTTAGAAAATATCTCAACAAAAACATAGAAGTTCAGCTGTAGGAAAACTCCACCGAACCAGTTGGCGAAATGCGCAACCGTTTAGGCGATTCGCCGAGTGCAGTGCACAGAAAATACAAGGGTGCATACAAAGGGTGAACAAGAGGTCTTTCGGTGAGACGCTGAATGCGTTCGGCGACATCAGGCTTCTCGCCAAAAGTTACAAAATCAACAACACATTTATCATTAAATTAAAGGCGAGATGGGGACGTTAGGCGAACCGCCGAGTGGTTCGGCGAGCTCAACCTAGCTCACCAAACGGCTCAACGTACCTATTTTCAACCCATTTCTCAAATTCAACCCCGCAACCCTCGAAAGAAAAATCAAAATATGCAATAGTCAAATTAGGCTCAGACCCAATGACACTTATGCATAATCCACGATTTTTCATCCACTATAAGGCACAATTTTCAAGGATCAACTATTTAACTCAGTATGGTCAATATTATCGAATCAAAGCAAGCAAACAAAAATTCTAATCCTATAAGAGAGAACCAACAAACATTATCGAATTAATGTCATTGGATTTGAGCACAACTTTTAATAAAAGGAACTTAGGACTTGGACACCAACCTTAGATGCCGATTAAAATGCTACTAAGTTGCTAGGCGGCAACACAATCCAGATTCGAGCACAATTCAACAACCAAACTACAATAGAGATGAAACGATATTGAAAATAAAACTAAATATGAGTTTGCAAAGCTTGAAAAGGAGGGAGAGCGTAGGAAATTGAAACTTTTAAACCTTTGGCTTGAAAAATCGTCCAGTTTTTGACCACTCGACGACATTAGTCATGAGCGTCGAACCATTCGGCGTCACGTCGAGCAATCACATTCTTCGCCAATTTTTACCGAATCCGCAGTTAATTGGGGAGTCCAAATGGTGTTCTCCGCCAGGATCGCCGACATGGTCTGCGATTCGCTAGTAATTTCATATGCTCGCTGAGTTTTATAGACTCCAATGTAAGTTGGACTTGAGTCTAACGGTGGTCTAGTTCATGGTCGCCGAACCGTTCGGCGAATCACTGATTGGACCTGTTGCTCGCCAATCTGCACTTTTCGATCACTTTCCACACTTCCATCTGCACAATCAACACACCATTATTTTATCAAAGCAACATAAAGCAATAAAGGGTTTTGGGTTGCCTCCCAAATAGCGCCTTAGTTAACGTTGTGGCACGACGCGGAAGTGACTTCAAGCATCTTCCAGATATACCACCTCGACCAAAGAAATCATTTGACATTCCCCAAAATATAATTTCAAATGTTGACCATTCACTTTAAATGTAGGTCCCTCTTGATCTTCAACTTCTATGGTACCATTGGTGAACACTCGCGTTACTCTAAAAGGTCCAGACCATTTGGATTTGAGCTTTCTGGGAAAGAGTCTAAGTTGAGAGTTGTATAGCAACACCCACTCTCCTACCTTAAAGTCCCACTTGAGTATTTGAGCATCATGCCATTTCTTCATTTTCTCGTACTTTTCGACCTTGTCTCCTAGGGACAGTTGAACTAGCGACTCGTGAATGCTGTCAGGTTGGACGAGCCAATAACTCGAAGGCGTTCGGTCTGCTTTTTGAGCAAGAATCACAGCCTTACCTTATATTCACCATGATAAGCACTGAAAGTAAGAGAAATGAGGGTGTTCGGGACCTATTCTAGTAGAGGAACCAACCCCGAAAACCTTTTTTGGTGTCAAGGTAATAGCTATGAATAGTTATTAAACTTTCATAAGATTTGAGTCTAAATTCATCCAGTTCGTTCAATTGCTCTACCCTTCCCCTTGAAGTTTTTGACCAGTCCAAATTTAAAGTTTTCAATGCCCACAATCCTTTGTGTTCCAACTCGACGCGCAAATGACAAGCCTTACCAAAAACCAATTGATATGGGGACATACCAATAGGTGTTTTGTAAGCGGTCCGATATGCCCATAGTGCATCATCGATCTTCCTAGACCAGTCAGTTCTATTGGGATTCACTCTCTTTGCCAAGATGTTTTTGATCTACTGAATTGATACCTCGACCTGGCCACTTGTTTGGGGATGATATAAGGTTGCTACCTTGTGTTTCACTCCATATTTGCTCACTGCCATTGAAAACCACTTATTGCAAAAGTGGGATCCCCCATCACTGATAATTGCCCTAGGAGTGCCAAATCTTGCAAAGATGTAACGTTTCAAGAATTGGACAACACTTTTTCCTTCGTTGTTTAGAAGTGCAATGGCTTCCACCCATTTGGAAACATAATCTACAACCACCAAGATATATTTATTTCCAAATGAGCTCACAAATGGGCCCATGAAATCGATCCCCCATACATCAAATAGCTCGACCTCTAAAATATGAGTGAGAGGTAGTTCGTGTCCTCTAGACACTCACCTTGTTGTTGACATTGAGAGCATTTCTTCACAAATTCATGTGCACCCTTGTAGAAGGATGACCAGTAATATCCACTTTGGAGAACTTTAGAGGCCGTGCGAATACCACTATGGTGACCTCTCACTGGAGATGCATGACAAGCATGGAGAATTTCTACCGCTTCTTTTTCAGGAACACACCTTCTAATGACATAGTCAACACACTCTCGAAACAAGTATGGTTCATCCCAAAAGTATTTTTAACATCAAACATGAACCTCTTTTGTTGGTAAAAGGTCAATTCATCCGGCATCAGTCCACTCACAATGTAATTTGAAAAATCTGCATACCATGGTGTATGTTTGAGAGATATTGCAAACACCTGTTCATCGGGGAAAGAGTCGTCTATGTCGACCTCATGCTCAACATCTTCCTTTCCTTCCAACCTCGATAAGTGATCATCCACTTGATTTTTGCAACCTTTTCGATCTTTTAACTCAAAATCAAATTCTTGTAATAGTAGCACCCAACTTATGAATCTTGGTTTTGATCTTTCTTTGCCATCAATTAACAGAGTGCAACATGATCAGTATGTACGATTACTTTGGTGCCTAGCAAGTATGCCCAGAACTTTTCAAATGCCTAGATTACCGCAAGCAACTCTTGTTCAGTGATCGTATAATTTTGCTGGGCATTATTTAGAGTCTTGCTTGCATAATAAATTGGGTGAAATAGTTTGTTGCGCTTTTGCCCCAACACTACCCCCAATGCCATACCACTAGCATCACATATTATTCGGACCAATTAAGGTTGATGATAATTGGGGTGGATACTAGTTTCTCTTTCAAACACTGAAAGGCAACCATACAGACATCATCAAAATAGAACTTCGCTTCCTTCTCCAAGAGTTTGCATAGTAGGTGTGCAATCTTTGAGAAGTCTTTAATGAACCTTCGGTAGAACCCTGCATGCCCCAAGAAACTGCAAACACTCTTCACTAAAATCGGCGGGGCTAGTTTCTCAATAACCTCAATTTTTGCCTTGTCAACTTCCAGACCTTTTTGCGATACCTTGTGCCCGAGAACAATCCCTTCCTTCACCATAAAGTGACATTTCTCCTAATTCAGAACCATATTCGTTTCCACGCATCTTTGGAGCACTTGACCTAAGTGTGTCAAGCATTCTTCAAGCGTATCCCCTACGACTGAGAAGTCGTCCATGAATACCTCTATACAGTCTTCGACCATATCCACAAAAATAGACAACATGCAACGCTGAAATGTCGTTGAGGCATTACATAACCCGAATGGCATCCTTTTGAATGCAAATGTTCCATAAGGGCAAGTAAAAGTGGTTTTCTCTTGGTCTTCAGGTGCAATAGAGATTTGATTGTAGTCGGAGTACCCATCTAAAAAACAATACCACCCCTTTTTTGATAACCGGTCAAGCATCTAGTACATGAAAGGCATTGGAAAGTGGTCCTTTTCGGTCCATGAATTAAGTTTTCGATAGTCCATGCATACTCTCCACCCAGTCACTAGTCTAGTCGGAATGAGTTCCCCCTTTGCATTTGGGACTACAGTGATACCTCCTTTTTCGGTACACATTGTATCGGGCTTACCCATTTACTATTTGCAATCGGGTAGATTACTCCCGCATCTAACCACATGATGATCTCCTTTTTCACCACCTCTTGCATTGGTGGGTTCAATCTCCGTTGATGTTCCACACTAGGTTTACATTCATTATCAAGCCGAATCTTGTGCGTACAGATACCAGGAGGAATGCCCACTATATCAGCTATGGTCCATCCTATAGCTTTTATATGCTTCTGAAGTACTTCAATGAGCAATTTCACCTGCCTTTCAAGCAAGTCAACTGCGATAATAACTAGTAAAGTATTATTGGCTCCCAAGAAGGCATATTTGAGATGAGAGTGTAGTGCTTTTAACTCTAGATTTGGCGGTTCCTCAGTTAATGGCTTTGCAGGAGGACTTTCTCTATTTTTTAGGTCGATATCTAACTTGATTGGATTCCTTGAATATACTCCTAACCCCGATAAGACAACTACCACTTCATCATAGCCTTGAACTTCGAATTCATCATAATTAGCAAGCACAGATTCAAGAAGTTCATTCTTTCGCATCAAATGGCTCACACTTGCCACCACCTCATCTATAACATCCTCAGTAGACACCACATAGATATCGCTTGGTTGTTTCATGGATTGCAAATATTGAAGGTTACCTCATCATCGTTCACTCGGAACTTCAATTTCCCGCTTTCGACATTCACTAATGCCATCCTAGTTGCTAAGAATGGCCTTCCCAGAATAATGGGGATTACAACATCGATCTCACAATCTAAAATCACAAAGTCAGCCGAAAAAATGAATCGATCTACTTTTACCAAGATGTCATAGAGTATCCCTACTGGGTGTTTGATTGATCGATCCTCCATAAAGAGTCTCATTGTGGTTGCCTTTGGTTCACCCAAACCAAGTTGCTTGAATATTGCATAGGGCATCAAGTTAATGCTTGCTCCTAAATCGTACAAAGCTTTAGCGAATTGGAGTATGCTAATAGTGCACGAGATGGTGAATGCCCCAGGATCTTCTCTCTTAGTGATTAACTCTTTTGTCATAATTGCGCTGCAACTATGGGGCACTTCAATAGTTTCATAGTCCAAGTTCCTTTTATTTGTAACTAATTCTTTCATGAATTTGGCGTATCCCGGCATTTCCAACAATGTTTCCACTAGAGGAAGGTTAATTGATAATTTTTTGAACACTTACAAGAATTTTTTGAACTTCTCATCTTCATTCTTCCTTTTCAAGCGTTGGGGAAATGGTGGAGGTATTATGGGTAAATGCTGCATAACTTTTGGAACTTGAACATGTTGCTCCGTTTCCTCCTGTGGTTCTTTAGTAAGGTTTTGTTGAATAGGTAATTCTTGTTCTTCCATACCTTGGCTTTCTTCATGCTTTTGAGGATCCTTATCTTCCATCACATTCCCTATTGCCACCTTTTCGCTATGGGTAACTACAACCAGCCCTCTTTCATTATCTTCCATCAGTGTTTTGGACGTTAATTGAGCTGATAATAGACTCAATTGACCTTCCAGTATTTTGATGGCATCAACATGAGAATTCACTTTACTGATTAATGATAAAAAGTCATCTTTCATCCCCTTTAGCAAATCATCAGAGCCCTCAACTTTATCAAGTATGCGTGACAATAAATCATTTACCCGAGGAATACTTGCACTCTCATTAGATTTCGGGCCTTCACTCAAGTGAGTATGGTCCTTCTCATGATCATCTTGCTCAGCCCAATCTTGTCAATATCTCCTTGGTTCTTCACCATTGTAATAGTTCCAACCTTGATTTCCGCCCCATTATTGATAGCGTGGGTGGAAACCCTCCTCATATCTTTTGGAGTTCCAACCTTGATTCTCCCCTGATCTTGAGTAACCGAGAGAAAAAGCCTCCTAAACTCGAAATACTCCATGTGTCCCCTTTATGTGTTCTTGTATAATTTCCATTTGAGACAACATCTTTTTGATGTTTTTGTCCCTCTCCTTCTCTTTATCGATTTGTTCTTGCGTTAATCTGAAGCACATTGGTGAAACTTGATCATCTTTGGTGTACAATGCCTGGTTTACTTTAGTCATACCATTTAGGAGAAATGAGGCTACTTCAAATGATTGTAACATTATTCATCCTTGCACCAATTGATCAGCTATCCCTTTATTAACTGAGTTCAGACTACGATAAAAGTATTGGAGCAATAATTCACTTAGCAGTCCATGCGTTGGGCACTTTCGCAAAAATCTATTGAACCTTGTCCATGATTTGTGAATTGGTTCGCCTTCCTTTTGCTTAAAATTCTGGATGTCGTCCCTCAGTTTCATCATTCTTGATGGAGGAAAGAATCTTTCGTGAAAGGCCATAACCAACTCCTCCCATGACTTGATGGAGTTGTTTGGAAGCTCGACCAACCATTTAGTAACTCCCCCGGTCAATGATAATGGAAATAAGCGAAGCCGTATGGATTCTTGCATAGATTCTTGAATGATAAAGGGGTGCACACTTCCACAAAGCTTCTTATATGTTCGTGTGAATCTTTATGCTCTAACCCTCTATATAAACCTCTTGAATGTATGAGCCAGAGTGTCGCGCTAGCAACTTCAAACATTGCATTTCCGTCGGCTTGTGGCATGCGAATTGCACCCATCTCACCCACGTGGGTAGGGTTATAAACACTATTAACATCATCGATGTTGTCTCGATAGAGAGCACAATCCACTGGATGGCCTGCTTGGCAGCTATTTTCCCCGTTTGCACTCATATGTCCTGTTGTGACACATAAAAAACTGAAAGTTAAGTGAGTACTACAACTATCAAGAACAAAAATTCTACTAATTTAAGAATTGTCAAATAACACCACTCCCCGGCAGCGACGCCATTTTGATGTTTGCGTAATCAAGACAAAACTTCCAATGCAAGTGTCTACGATCGTACAATAGTAAAGTAACCCAACCAAGGGTTAGGGTCGAGTCCCAAGGGAGTGGGCTTGAAACTTAATAGAAAAATAAAATTAAGTTCTAATTAGTCATACCTAAAAACATTATCGAATATAAACATGTTAAATATAAGGGGTGACGCAAGCGTCAATTATCAATGGGGGTTTGTGACAAGTAAGCAAAAACAACAAAAATGCAAAGAGTACTAATCAAGGAGAGAGAATTCTTGGAATGTGAAAGGAATACGAGATATACTAAACTATTGGGTACATGCTTTTGATAATAAATCCGTTGAATATTTGTGACTAGGCTAGACTATAATGGGGGTAATTCTCTCTTGAGCAACTTACCCTGAATCAACTTAGTTTCTCTCGAACACCGAGTTGCCGCATGAAGAACAACCTCCGCCTTAGCCTACTCATTCTCTCGATCTGAGTGTGTGGGAGAAGGACTAGGGTTCACTCTCTCTCGAGCTGAATCTCACGTCGATCCAATCCCACCGGCCATCAATTTAGTAGTCTTAGTTTTACGACCTCTCTCTCGAGCAAGCCAAAAACACAAAGGTGAAATCGTATTTGCAACTACAATTTCATTAAGTTCCACCACAACTACTAAATGAAATCACATTTACATAACAAATAAACCATCAACAAGCAAGACACAATAGATAATCTAACCCATATTCACAAAATCACACCCCAAGAATTGGGGTTTTAGCTAAACATGTAAAAAAGATAGAAATCTATACCAATATGAGTTTGCATTCAAATGGGTATGAAGATTTAAGTCTCAAAATAAGCAAAGAGTGAAGAATCCACAAGACCCAAGTCCAAATTCTTGGAGTTGAAACCCTTTGAATCTTCAAGTTTTTCAAAACCCTCTCCAAACTTAGAACTCAAAATTCAATGATAAAATTTCTATATTAAAAATTTGATGTTAAGCTACAACTCTCAACGAGTATTTATAGTTTTCAAAAATCTGTGCTGCAGCGGATCATTCGGCGTAGTTAGTCGAGATCGCCAATCAACTCGGCGATCCGCCCTTTGGTATGTTTCATCGTCGTCTTGCTCTATCCTTCAGCATCGTCATGTTTTGGATCATTGGGTGACATAGTACTACTTTGTGGAACTGCTTGGCGACACGCCGACTGCTCCTTTTCGTCGCCGATTTGATCCTTTCTTTCAGGTTTCAGCACACTGGAACAAAAGGCAAGGATAAGACCTTTTTACGACTCACCGAATGGGTTCGACAATTCTCAGATCTTCATTTCTTTGTTCTTTCAGCTGCCTTTGTTCCATTTTTGCTAAGTAGTGTCCATGCTTGCCCTCAAACTCCAAATACCTGAAACTTAAGGGTTTTCATCAAATGTTGAGATAAAATATGCATTTGAGGACACTAATTCTATCAAAATATATCCCTAAATAAGTCCAATTTGTGGACTCATCAGTGCTATTGATGATGTTTTTTTTTGTCTTCTTCTTCCTCTTTTTAGTGGAGGCTCACCTTTTGATGGTGTTAATGGAGTTTTCTATACATATAAAGAAATAGTAAGTTATAAATTAAGAAAAAGTAAAACAAGTTCAAAAATTACCTTTGGTTTGCCTCTTCCCCTGCCTGAACCTATTAGTTCTGCCCTTATTGATGCAATAGATAATGGTGCACTATGTTTTGTTGATGACTCAACACCTTTTGTTTGAGGACACCCTCTTTTGTTATGGCCTCTGACATACATATATTGCAGGTCATTGCAAGTCCAGTCCTAGAAAGCTTCCCAAATTTCTTAGTTTCTCCAACTTCTTTCTTTCTAGCCTTAGGTGGCCTACCAGGCATGTTTGTGATTTCTGGTGGCTTAATAGTGGGGTTTGTAGAAACTGGTCACATCTCCATGTTTGTGAGTGGTTCAATAACATTGGCATAAGTCCTCAAGTAATTTTCCTTACTGTAGCAATTGTCTATATAGTCATAAAGAGAAAACTTCTTAAAGTATAATACAGCCACAACATGTGGACATGTATGCCCCTTAACTGTCATATCCTACAACTACAAGTTCTCCTAGCAATATCCACTTTTTGTTGACAAAGCCCTTATTTCACTTCAAATCCAGCAACTCCATTAAACTCAATGGTACAATCCATAGACCTACTAATGTTCTCCTCTAACACCTTCAGAGTCATCAGAGAGAAATTACTCTTCCAAGTACTTAGGAACTCCCTTAAATTGGCTATTCTTGTCATCATCTTCACTCTTATTTCTTCAAGCATAGTAAGGATGGTCTTGTGTCTAGTAGCCAAGATCCATGCATTAAAGTAAACTTTGCACCAATAATTAATGTTGTAGTACATTAAGTTATCCATCATTTTTACTGACCTAACAACTTCATCTTCTTTATATTTTTCCTTAATTGAGACTCAAATGTACTCTTAGCTACCTTCCAAAATTGTTGTCTTCTTTGAATACCCCTCCAATCCTTAGCCCAGTTAGCTAATGTGTGCCTAGCACACATTTTATGTTTACACTTAGGTAATACATCTGTAGTTGCTGCATATATTCCCTGCAATAGATATAATTAGGTCACAATTACATATATAAATTAAAAATTATAAAATAAGCTTACACACCTTCTGCATATCAGTAATCAAGGTGAGACCTTCACATCTCCAAGTCCTAGATCATCCCTTATGCACTTGACAAACATTCCATGAGTTTTTGTTCTCCTTTTCAACTACTGCCCAAGCAAGTGGCATTATATGATTTTTACCATCATTGGCCACAACAATTAATAGTTGACCTTTACAAACACTTTTAAGGAAACAACCATCTAAGCCTATGCACTTCTTACAATGTATCCATGCCTTCCTTAAAGCATCAAAACATATGTAAAAATTCTGAAATATTGATTTGTCTTTTGCATCAGGTTCACCAACTTTTACAACACAGCTGGTCCCTGGATTGGTCCTTAACACTTCATCTTTATAGTCAAGTATTCTTCCAAATTCCATAACATGATGACCCATTATATCTTTCAACACTTTAGCTCTTGCTCTTCTCACAGTAGTATTGCTAATATAAAGTTTAAACTTTTTCCTAATCATCTCCTACAACTTGAAGACTCTTATGTTTGGTTGCTCAGTTATTCTTTCTCTGAAGGCTTGAGATAAAAACTTTGCATTGTACAAGTAATTTCTAGTTGTCTTGTTACAAGTATGCTTTGGATTGTAAGTTTTTATCATGAAATTATTTGTTGTCTTGTCAAGGCATCCGTACAAAAGTCATGGACAACCATCTTTGCATCTAACTCTAGCTTTGTTTGGCTCATTCACCCACTTCTCCACCTGAACCCTCCTTTTAACTACATATTTAGTTACTGTTTGTCTAAATTCTTTCACATATTTAGACACCATACCCAACAACCACACAACTTTCTTTGCAGTAGGATCATGAATGATTTTTTGAGTTGTTGTCCTCCTCTTTCTTGACAACTTTACTATTCTTGCTCTACCTGATTCATGTTCATCATCATCACAACACTCATCTTCATCTAACTCAAAACAATCCTCATCAGAACTTGCAAACTAAGGCTCATCACCTCCTAGCCTTCCCTCATGACTCACTTTACCTATTCCAGTTTCATCAAAACCTTGATCTGGTCCATCTTCACCTACTAGTACCTCTTCATTGTCAGCTGATACTCTTTCCCTTCTTTTCCTCCTTTGAAAAGTTCTATGTTCAGCCCTCAACTCCCTAACCTTCTCATGTACATCACTACCATAATTTCCCTCCTCATCATCTCCAATTAATTCAGCTTCAAACTCATCATTATTCTCAGTTGAATAATCAGAATCCTCTACTTCTTCTTCTTAGAAATCAGGTCCAGCAGGACCAACATCTATATCATCATCTCCTACAACATATGAAGTAGCACCATATGCAGTATTGAAAGGAGGTGTGGTAGTGAAAGGAGGTGAGGTTGAAAAAGTAGCAAAATGGTTCTTACTGTTTAAATGGTCTTCACCTACCCCAAAGTTAAAGTTTTCGCTCTCACTAGTCCTTGTATTAAAAGCTGAACCAGATTCTCCCATATCCACATGACTATCATTTTCTATTAGCATGGACCCCACAATTGGCTCATCAACCAAATGCTTAACAAATACCTCCATTACATCCCCATCTTCCAATGAACACTTCATGTCTAAAATATCCTTATCATCATTAACATCTACCAAAATGTCACTGTTAGGTGCTTTAATACTAAAGGTGCAAGTTGTACTATATCTCAATTCTCTAATATGGTCTCTCAACTCAAAATATGACATTTTATCTACATCAACATCCAAAAATTATGTAATTTTTCCACCATTATATATTGGTTCCTCACTAGTTAAATCTAACACCCCACCATGGTACCACCTTAGAGTAATCACAGTAATCCATACATGTCTTACCCGAAGGCAATCAAAATAACAAAATAGTAATTATATACATACTTACTTGAAGGCAATAAAAAATAAGAATAATACTTATAAACATATTATCATTGTAGCATTATGAACATAATACTAAGACGAACATAAATACAACATAGTAGCATTAGCTTCTCTATGAACATAATATTAAGACCAACATAAATACAACACTCCATGAACATAATATTAAGACGAATATAAAATACAAAATTACGCGACTTAGACGAGAAAGGGAAAAGCCTAATTTCATAAAAATTGTGGTATAATATGGTGTAAATGAACACCTAACACTACAATCGTAAGCCACACATAATATTTCACACAATGTTGCTCTTAATTTCACGAATCAACAGAAACCCTAAGGGATAAAACACAAACTCAAAATAATGGATAAAGCAGTAACCTTTTACTAAATCAGTTGATAAACTACGAAATCAAGTAGAAAATACATTTAAAAAAATCCTTTGATCATCACCAGAAATGTATATGCAAATGGAGAAGGAGATGAAAAGGAGAAAGGACGATTTTTGGGTTTTTTACATTTTTAGGAGGGAAATGGAGAAAAAACAAGAATCGGGGGTTGAAGTGGGTGGGGCACCCGGCCCGTGCAATCACGTGGGACAATTTATTTGGTTTATGTGGACAGGGCAGCACTCAACCGTGTAGTAAATAGAGAAATAAAATGTTCAAGGGTGATAGGACACCCGTGAAGTTGGAGTGTGTAGTTTAGATTTCAGGTATAGATTGGGGTTTTTTAGACCATTTCCTCCCATTCATATAAAGCAATTTCATTGTCATCCTTTTTCTTTTTCAATAGGTATAAGTGAGCAAACTTTAAATGTCCTAAAACTGTACTCGCACAAGAGAAAAACAACTAAAGAAAAGTTATCATCAACCAACACATACAAAGTCTCTCAATTGTTCATGGATCAAATGATTAATTTGCATCAAAATGGAAGAAGAGAGGAAGACAACACATGGTTATGAAGCAAGAATGCGATAGAAATACTTTAAAATTTTGTACAATTAGTTTTTTTCAAGTATTTTAGCTTATAGTACCATAATTGCCTTTTCCGTCAACAAATGATCTGTTCACATAGTTAGCGTTTCTTAATAAGTAGATCAAAATCGCTATTAATTGAACGTTAAATGTTTACAGTCAAATATCACGGGGACTAAAAGGTGAAATTAGGTAATAATACAGGGACTAAAAACGCCGTTTTAATGCACCGTGGTTGTGTTCCCGCCAGAGAATAGAGTGAGTTGGGTGATTTTGGGTTCCATTTCCTCTCTGCTCATTACTAGTACTTTGACTAAAATGGCGTCTTCTTCATCCAAAACCCTAATGGATCTATCGAAGCAACCAGCAGCAAAGCGTCTAAAACAGGTGTCTTCTACCGATAACTTCACTTCTAGCGCCTTGTCATCTTCATCTTCGCGTAAAGACTGTGATGAAGACCCCAAAGACGTAGTATCCTTTACGCCGGAGCAAAAGTCGAGAATGGAGTTCAACAGATCACTCGCAAAGGCCAAAAGAAACCTCAAACTATGTTCTGATAAAATCTCCAAATTAAACGCAAACGGTCTGTTAAACAATGCTCCTTTTACTTTTATGGCAAAATTATTTTTGGTTCCTTAACTTTGTGTTACGACTGAGTTTTTTTTTCATCCAAAAAGATCGCCATGCATTTTCAATACCACAAAAGGTTTCAAGGACCTCATTTTAGCTTCGTCTAGTAGTTTTTTTTAAAAAAAATGTATACAGCAAAACAAATTTCAAATAAGAAATTGACCAATTTATATTTCAACATAGTCTTTTGATGATGGTATTGTTGGTACAACTTGCACTCACCTCTGACTATTCCACCATTTTCATGCCATGACACACTAGCACATGTATTGGGTTACTTTGCCCACTAAGGACTTGTGCAAATATTTTCACATATTCTGGTTATAATCGTTCCAAATTAATAGTGGACAAGCAAATTGATGTGGCAAATCGTGTCTTATAATGTTTTGATTTTTGGACATAAATTTGTGCTACATGTATCCTTTTTGTTGTTCTTTAATGTTTGGATGTTATAAAAAAAGTTATTGAATTGGATTAATTTTAAAAATTATGTCAGATGTTTTGGACTATTTGATGGAAAGAAATTTAAGATGATTTTTAGACAAGTATAGTAATGTGCAGAAAGTTGAAATGTACTTTTTTTTCTATTTCATCTTTTTGGTGTAAAGAAGAACTCTTAGAGGATGCGGACACACTGATATCTTTTCATGCGGACACACTCAAGTATAAAAACTGAATGTTTTCTACTTATAATATTTATATTTTCATGCCAAAGAGCAATGTAGATCCTCAGTTTTAAAACTCAAAGTAAGATTGCTACTTACAGAGCCTTTGGTTAAACTACTTATTCCTGGCAAGGCACTGAAAAAACATCTCTTGTGTACCAATTGTTAGGTGAAGGGGGCGGATATGTGAAGTTACGGGAACTGTTGATTGAGGAGACATGGGTGGAAGCATTGCCAGGGGAATTTGAGAAGCCCTATGCAGGGAACTTGTGCAAATTTGTGGAAAAGGAAATTAGTGGTGGTGTCCCAATTTATCCTCCACTACATCTGATTTTTAATGCTCTTAACACTACTTCATTTGACAGGATAAAGGCTGTCATTATTGGACAGGTAGTGTTTCTAGTTTTTATGGTAGCATTCACATGTAACTAACAGTATGTTCTCAAGGAATCACAACCTGTATAGAATTGTTTTTTGTATTGAAAACTTTACAACCTTACCCAAAAAGGAGACAGTAAAATATTACGCAGTATGTGCACCTGTGATAATTAGTTTCTTTGAAATATTTACGCAGGATGTGCACCTGTGTTAATAAGTTAGTTTTGAAATGCAACCATCTAAATTATAAAAACCAAATTTCTCTTTTAAAATAAAATACACAAGTTGCTTTGCTTCTCTTTTGACATCTTCCTTACTGGAGCAATCTGGTATTTATTCATCTCAGATATCACCTTTAGGGGTCGTTTGGTACAGTGGCGAATTTAGGTGAAAAAAATAGGGCACCCGAACCCGTGGTCTCCTCGTAAAATTAGATATTTTATGTATATACTTTCTAAAATTTGTATAATATTATATTCTTGCACCCGTACTATAAAAAGTCTAGTTGGTCCACATGGTTAAATGTTGAGCTTTTGACTTTGAGGACTGAGGATCAATTCCCACTTAATACATTTTTCTTGGTGCACCCATCTTCAAAAAATCCTAAATTCGCCTCTGGTTTGGTATAGTGTATTAGCAAAAAATAATGCATGCATTAACTCTGTGTATTAGTAATACCTTGTTTGGTACAATTTTTTCAACACTCTATTATGTATTAACGTGTGTATTTCTAATACCATGGATTTTTAGGTTACATTAGCATGGTTAAAGAGCCCATTGCCCCTCATAATCTTTTTTACATCTTTTCTGCCATAATTGTGAAGGATATATTTGTAAATAAATATTTTTATGCAATGCTTTCTATTCTTAATACACCAAACCAAACAATGCATACAAAATAATTTATGTATAATTAATACAAGCATTACTAATACACTCCATTTAGCATTATTCTTTTACAATCTACCAATGACCTTTTAGGAATTTGGTAATGAAGCTACACTTTTTGGAAATATTTTAGCCTTTGCTGGAAGCATTTTTCTAACTTACAGAAGCATCATCCTTTTTCAATGTGATTTCAGGATCCATATCATGGACCAGGTCAGGCAATGGGCCTCTCTTTCTCGGTGCCTAAGGGTGTGAAAGTCCCTTCTAGTCTGATGAATATATATAAAGAACTTAAACAAGATTTGGGCTGTTCAATACCACTTCATGGAAATCTGGAACAATGGGCTGTGCAGGTGCTTCTGAACTTCTTGGTGGAACTTGTCATCTAGTTTATATGGGTTTCATATTAAAAAAATTTTCTACTGTGCTTTACATAAATCAGTTTATTTAGTCAAAATCAATGACTTGTTACCCTTACAATTTTCACTTTTGCAGTCATTTGTGACACATTTGACACATGAAGTGCTATTGAAGCATGAACCATCATTAAAACTACTACCATTTCTGATCTCTTTCACGTTAATTCATGGAAATCTATATTTGATATTTAAACAAAATGTGGCTGCATAATGTTTATGCCAGTTTTGTTCACTGAACCTACATGGCTACTTATAAGTCAGATCTTTACATTTCCTAATTATTGACCGTGTAACAAGCTGCAAATGATTGCAACTTTAATTTCCAATGTCAGCTAATCAAAGATCAATGTTCTCTTCTTTATCAACTGCCCATCATTTCTTTAAGTTAGGGCAAACTATTGAGTACATGGTTATCCAGTGGTTTCTAATGTAATAATGGTGGATCCTGACTTGGACCAAGTTGATATTTATGCAAGCTTATTTGATAGAAATACATAACAATCTGTAAACTATCAGTTTATAACTTTATAAGTAGTTTGAAATCTGAAACGTGTCACTTTTGTACACTGCTGGTGGAACATTTAGATCTAAACTGTAGCACAAAGATGTGTATCATAGAAGTTCTCAACTTACACCACTCCCCTATAGCACTAGCTCACTTGCATACTTGAAAGCATGCTTGTTTCTTGTTAATGTAAGAAGGTTTTTATTTAGAGCATACCTAACCTAGATTTATACTTTGTTTGAGCTGGAAATTAGAGTAGTTCATGGTTCAATGTGGAATTTCTGTTAAATGAAACGATGCTCTCACATCAGCAAAAAATAACTTTGTAAACCTTGAGGTACTCCTCTTTATAAGTTGTGTTTGTTGAGTTCCAACATAGGTCATTTAGGGATGGAAAGATCTCTTTACATGGTCTTGGGCAATCCTCACCTAATGAGCTAGCTTTTGGGTTGAGTTAGGCCCAAACTCATTTTCTTATCATGGTATCGGAGCTAGACCCATCCCATTTCTTTTACTCGATGTTGGGCCCCCATATAATATTTTCCTCACTCCGTTGCTAGGCCTGGGTGTGTGAGGGGGTGTTGATTGACTGCATCGGTCATTTAGGGATGGGAAGGTCTATTTATATGGTCTTGGGCAATCCTCACCTCATGAGCTAGCTTTCGGGTTGAGTTATCCCAAAGTCCCTTTTTTTTTATCAGTGTTGACAACACTTATATAGACTTCATTTTTTCGTCCTTTAAGTAATTGTCTGACATACACCACATTGCTTTACAGGGCGTTCTGCTTCTCAATGCTGTTCTAACAGGTGAATTTGTGTCTTCAATGGTTTTATATATTTGGTCTGGACACATTCCTTTTGGATTCGTTTATTCTCATATGCTTTTTAGGGCGATATTATTGCTATCGCGATGTGCTTGTGAAGATTAATAAGGAGATACTAACTGAAAGAATATCTCTGTATCTCTCTCTCTTCCTCTCTACATATATCAATTAAGGTGTGTTTATTTATAAGATCTGAGAATTCGATTTAGGTAAAAAAAAGAAGAAGAGAAAGTCATCATTAAGTCGGTAGAGAGGAGTGATTCTGAACCAATCTCAATGTATCTAGATGTTTGTTCAAGGTTTGAATTTGAAGGCATCTGACAAGTTTCTTAATGTACCAAGGTATCTCCTGCGATGTGAAATTTGCTGTATTTTGTAATCTTATTGTTAGACATCATATCTGTCATATTTCAGACTTTCTGTATGCTTCACTTTTATTTCCTAATTTTTGGATTGCATACACATGACTGAAACATAAAGATTTACTGACATGAAACCTATCATATAGAACTTGCATCCATATTGTTGCTTTCTAGTCCTATCCCATGATGTTGATGGTGCTCCATAATACTATCGGAAGCTGTTAAATGCCATGTACTATAGAGTGCCTTGGGCATGGCTGCACTAACTTACAATTACTCTTGTCCCTACATTGGCCCACTTGTTAGTGGCCAATGCACATGCAGTGCCCACAAATAACGACTGTAGTGTGCCTTCAGCGACCAACAACCAGTATCTTATGATGTATTATGCTACAAGCGAGTGAAGTTTTAGAGAGCAGCATGCAAGGAGATCTTGCTAGTAGTTGCCAACCACCTTTATTTAATAACAACCAATCACCTTTGTACTTGTATGAATAGGGGTTTAGCTCATCATTTGTAATTAGACAAGCTTAGGTCATTTTAATAGTGTATATTTCTGTTATCAGCAATACAACGAAATTTCCAGCATTCTCTTGTCTTCTTAGCTAATAGCTTCTTTGTTCTTGACTTAACCGAGTCAACAATTTGCTATAGGTCTATTTTGTCAATAATACTGAGCTTAGTACTCATTAGCAAAGCATAATGATAAGTGCTGCCTAGGTTAAGTGGGGTGTACCGTAGACTTGATCTAGGCCGACTGTGCAACATTTACTTGTTTTGCCTTCCACGGAAAATGTTAAGTTCAGCCATTCATCTAAACATACAAAAACAACCTGTAGGACCGGCTTAGGCAGAAAGATCAAAGAAGCTAAAATCCAAGGCAAAAGAATGTGTGAAAATCTTGTGAGATTGCTGTCAATAGTAAGTACACAATTATACAAATAGGTTTCTATTAGTATATGTATACAGATGGTGGACATTATATGGGCAAAACACTTGCACCAGAGTCGCTGTTCCAAAAAAAAAGAAGAAAGAACCAAAACGAAAACCTTGCATCATAGTTTGATTTCCTATCCAATTATTAATAGTTGAGAATATTTGTCTCTTCTATTTCTCTATCTACCTTAATTCACAAGTTAGTGTTGTCAACTACATTTTGATCTTTTGAAAAATTAAGATCTGCTGTTCGGATATTGTGTGTCTGTCCTTTTTAAACTTCTGAGGATATATGGTGGAATGTTACCCCCCTGTTTTGAAGAAGACACTCCTTCTCATTTGTTCTCGAATGCTTTATGGTATTATTTGCTTTTCTTTTTCATTGAAGAGATGGAATGACACTTCTTATCTTCTACAATTTAATAGCATTTTGAGCCTTCTCTTTTCCCTGATATACTCTCAGTCAGGCATCATCAGGCAAATTCACATGCAAATAAAGGCTGGGAGCAATTTACAGATGCTATCATCAAAACAATTTCTCAGAAGAAAGAAGGAGTTGTTTTCATTCTGTGGGGAAACTATGCCCAAGCAAAAGCCAGGTGATTCATTACAGGGCTGCAAATACTCTATTTAGTTTGTTAATATCTGATTGGGAATCCCGGCTTTATAATAGTTAGTCTGAAGACGACTTAGTTATTTTATGGGCATCACTTGTAACCTTTGCCCTTGTTGGAATTATACCTGCAAGCTAAGTGTTCAATAGGCGAAAGTACGAGGATAGGGGATGATGTGGTAACATTTTTTGAATGTCCAGTAGTAGATTTCTGGTTAAATTTCCTATGAATGAAATTCTCTGCTTTGCTTCCATCTTCAGCTTCTTGCTGATACTTTATGAGAGCCATTTCATTTGACTCTAGAAGTTTTATGACTTCTTAACTCAAGATTTGTTATCAAAACTACTGTTTCCAAGGATTTCTTTTATAAGTTTGCACTTTTTGTGTCGGACTTGTTATGTGTACTTAAAGTGATGGCATCTCAAATATTTCACTGAATATTTTTTCTCACCAGTATTTTCCCAAGTTTGAGTTTTTTATATTAAACATAGTGTGCTATCTATAGTGAAAGCTGCATAAGGCACCCTACAGACAAGGTCCACCAGAATATCATTTGAACTGGTGTTCTTTTTTCAAGTCATTACGTTTTGAAGATAAAAGAAACATATTTTATTTGTAAAGTAAACTACTATATTTTTCTTCTTACATGCTCGTAATTTTGGAAAAATAGTTGGTCAGCCTTATACTACTTGAGCTGCAGCAATTCTGTTTAATCTTTTTCTGAGAGCAACAGTTACCCCATCAACACAGGATTGTCAGACCTATTCGCTCCCTACAGTACTTTGTGATTTTTCGTTTCCTTCGCTTAGAAATAAATAGCAATACCTGCAGCTAGTTACAGCGACATCCCAGTGAGTTATCCTTGGTACAACTTTAGATGCTAGATAGTGATTCTCCAATATTCTGAAGAGGTTAAAGTTTACGATTTAGGTAATTGCTTTGGATGTCTAATGAAAGATTCCATAAAAGATTTTTTATTTCTATAAAAAGATCAAATTTAACTGTAAAAACACTGGGAATGAGATTGCGTTATTCATCTCTACTTTCTTGAAATTGATTCGATATTGTGCAGATGAGGTTCAAACAGGAACTATTCCTTTTCCCTCCCAATTAACCCTTTTGTTTTACAGGTTAGTTGATGAAACAAAGCACCATATTCTCAAATCAGCACACCCTTCTGGATTGTCTGCAAACAGAGGTTTCTTTGGATGCCGGTGTGTTCCCTTGACAACACTCATTTCAACTGAAATTCTCTTAAGCATTTCGTGTTTTATAATTATAGTGCTGTAGTTATAGTATACGATTTTAATTGTTATATTGCATTAAATATATTATTTTCCCTATTTACTTTTATGGATTGTGTTATATAATACTCCCTCCGTCCCATTTTATGTGGCACATTTCCCTTATTAGTCCGTCCCAAAAAGAAAGTCACCTTACTATAATGAGAAACAATTTAACTTTCAAATTTCCCTTTTAGCCTTAATGAATTGATTTATAGTCAATCAAATATCTAAGGATTGTTTTAGACCAAAAGTTTCAAAAGTCTTCCTTTTTTTCTTAAACACCGCGTCAAGTCAAACGGTGCCACATAAAATGGGACGGAGGGAGTAATAAATATCCTCATGGAAGGGGGAGGCATGCACAACATGACTGATGCATACGAGCAACCAATTTGCCTTTTTTATTTGTTTCAAGGGCCTGGTTTCCTCTGAAGTCACAAGTTCTCTGCTCAGGAACAAACGGGAGCCAGTATAACAATGAATTTGAAAACTAGGTTGTTTCCATTGTGAACCATGGATGTGTCTGCATCGTGATTGCCTTCTCCCATTTCCTCTCTTTCAATCGTTTTCTGTGTTGAGCAAGAAAAATAAAAAATTTCTGGATCAGCTTATGATCACAACTCTTCCTGTGTAAAATGATTATCTTTTTCTTGGTCTTGTTTTGGGGTGTCAAAATTATCCCATGTAAACATGACCCGCCCAAATTTGGGTTGGTCATTGACCTGCCCATTTATTAGTTCAACTCATCAAAAATGGGTTGATACGTAGCCCAAATTGACACTTGAAAATTTTGTCACATATTTTTGAAAGGACATTTTTTATTTGATATGTCATATATAGTCATAATAAAGAAAAAAAAGGTTCTATTAGGTACTAAAAAAATTATATAACAACAAATAAAAAAATTTAAACTTAGTAAGAATTTGGCGGGAAGGGTTATGACCTTTTTAGCCCATTTCAGCCCAAACAACTTTAGGGCAGGTCAATAAACCAGCCATTTATTGACTCAACCCATTTTGACCCGAACAAATTCAGCCCAATCCACCGATTTGACACCTTTAATCTTGTCTGCATGGAGCAGGCTGCTCACATGATGCCCAGAAATAGTAGTGTGATTGGATGAAATTTCTTTTGCTAGAATGCAGTGGGATATGGTGTCACAGTGGTCAACATCCAGCCATTTACTCGTGCTTGAGTAGATGCCACCTTCTAACATGAGATTTCTGCAATTTTTTAAAATGACAGTGTTTTCTGTTTACATTATCACGTTTCATGCTTGAATTGACTAGGAAGTTAGTATTAAACTGTTTTTCTTGCCTTCAACTGGTGATTACTTGTGCAGGCATTTTTCACAGACAAACCAACTTTTGGAAAAGATGGGAATGCCTCCCATTGAATGGCAACTATAAGCTGCTTCTCAACCATCATTTTCGGAATGCTAGTGCTACAGGGATTTGCCATTAAGAAGTGATTCATCTAGGTATGTAGATTTCATTGCTTTACCAGGTTCACTTAAAAATAATTATCATCTGATATCTTCACGTACATAGTAGGCTAGTAGCTATGGCTGGCAACTGCTTGCTCACAATCCACCTTCTTGGCAGTGGATAATTGCTTGAGAACTGCAGCTTTGTAGCTCATTACTCTCGTTTTTCTCTTTTGGGATGAAGTAGCTAATTACTTCTTTCATAATCATCTCTCATTTAGTGCATGTTTTTGGTTGGCATCCGTTTAGCAATCTATCAAGTGATCTTATGTCTTTACCTAAAAAATAATGATCCTGTGAAGTGGAATAACGATTTGGCAATGCTTCTATTTTTGTGAAGGTTTATCCATAAGTTGAACAAGGAAAGCTTTATTTTTTAAGTTTGGTGTGGTGTTAGTAGTGACTATTTTAGTGATCTGCATGAGTCACACCGCATACATGTTCAGCACTGAGATCAAGGAAAATAGTGTGGATGTCCAGAATGTTTATTTTGGATATAGTGAAAATCTTATTGGGTTTCAAGACGTATAAATTGATGAAAGTTATCAAAACAATCATATAAAGGTAAACAAATTTTGTTTAATTTTCAAGGACTTTGTGTTTTTTTATATAGTAGGATTCATTCTTTTGCATCTGCTGCCTTATTAGGTTACTAAAACTTGCTGACTACTGAACAAAGAAGCTTAATTCATTGCTGCATCCTTCATTTCAGGGAGGTGTCTTGCGGCAAATGGAAATTTGGATAAGGTTTTGCTGCTTGTTCCTATTTGTCCATTCTCCTGTGAAGGGTTTTACTTGGCTTCCTGTTATTTTGTAATAGTATGCATACATACTACTGCTTTCTAGTTATTGGAACATATATATCTTTAGTTATTGAAAACTTAAACTAGATCGTGATTTCTCATTCTATTGTAAAATGGATTCACTCGTACTCTTTTTCAACACCTTGATCCTTGTACTTACTTTTATATATTTGTAATTTGAATTAACAATTAAACGTAAAATATGAATGTTTTCACCTTTCGTTTAATTTTCTGCTTTAGAGGTGTACTGGAATATGTCTCATTTTGTTTTGGTTAAAAATCAACTTGTCAAAAATTAAAAGAAGTTACTAATATTAGAAAAGAAGTAGTGATCGAGTATGCAGGTAATTTTTACTGCTCGTCTTAGTTCGGTGTTTGTATTAACTTGTTTCTCTTTGGTATTTGTTGTTCATATTATTACCTAGAATTGTTTGTTGTGATATGTTAAAAAATCTGATTCATGTTCATATCGCGGTTTCAGATATATGTTCGAAACTTGACACGTTGTATAGACTCTTTGGCATCATAAAAGTATGTTGTTTTATAATTTGTATTCCCTTCATGTATTAAGTTTTGAATAGGCTTTAGATTAGCTTGTGCGTTAGATTCAACAATTAAGGTTACTAGTTACGCAGATTAGCAGTTTGTTGCTTCTTAGATGTTTTATTTACTTCAATAGTTGGAAGTCAAAGGTTTAAATTAGTAAGTTTTTTTTGTTTTGTTTTGTTTCTACCATTCCTCAACTTCAAAATCTTAACATGTTTTAGTTTCAGTAGAGTAGATATTATTCCCTTCTATCTAAATTCGATTAAGTTATGGAATTTTCTATTTTCCTCTGATTTATGCATAAGTAGTGAAAACTTGGAGATGTCTAGTACTTTGGTATAAATTGGTAGCATAAGCTATTCACGCGGATGGTAGCTTATTGTCTAGTTAGATGCTTTGATTTGTCCCTATTTGGTCTGTGACATAATCTGAAATAAAAGGATCAAATTTTATGTTTTACCCTCCATCCCTCATAATAGGGTGTACAAAATTAAATCGAAAATCAAATCAAACCACAAATTGAGTCAAATCAGGAAAAATTTTTGACTAATAGTTTGGTTTGAGTTGGGTTGGTATTGAAAAAGAATTTGTCTATACTTGGATTGGTTTGGTTTAAACTAAAAAGAGTGAACCTAAAATCAAACCAACCCCACATTATATATTTAACTTTTAAAATTTATTTTATACGTAGAAGTATTTATTTTGATATAATTTTAAATATTTTTTATACTTTTTCATAAATGTTATCTTTTAACATATTATGTCAATTTTTTGAGACTTAGAATTTTAAATGGTCCAATAAAAATTATGGTGTATAGATGTTAGTAACTCTAATAAACCTCAAATCAAAATCAAATCAATACTTATGCTAACAAAAAAATTTAATTCAACACTAAAAATGATAATAATGTTAAATATTTGTTTTCAGTTTTACATTGATTTAGACATTTAAAATACATAACCTAATTTTAATTTTTCTGTTATGTTTAATCATGTAATTAATACTTATTAGACTTATTTTAGCATGGTTTAGTACTTTTAGATTATGATAATTTTCACTAGAGATAAGCATAAAAAACACACCTAAACTATCTCATTTTTTGAGTTTCATACCTAAACTATTGGGAGTGTGAGTTTCGTACCTAAACTATTACTTATTAGTTTGAGAAACATACCTTAGTAGTGTGTGTAATACACTATCTTTTATTTTTTCAAACCTTGCCACATGACATTCCACATCGATAAAATATTCTACATTGGCAAAAATTAAATAATAAACTATTAGTATTAATTAAAGGTTAAAGTATTACTATCCCTAAAAAAAAAAAAATTATTTTTCTTACCCACTCTACCACCTCCTCCTCCCCCCCTCCGCCCCGCGACAATCTCTCCGTGCTTTTATTTTTTTTATTTCTTTTATAAAATTTTAAAAAAAATTTATACTTCACCTCCTCCCCCCCNCCCCCCCCCCCCCCCCCCCCCTCCCCCTTCCCAACCCCAAACCACGCACTATATTTTTAGGAAAATCTTTTTTTATTTTTGCGTACCGAATATAACATAAGTAAAAAAATTATTTATTTAAAAAAAATCTTGCAGCAAGTAAAAAACATTTTTTAAAAAATATATGTATATATCTAACACAAAATGGTATTTTTTTTTTTATAAGTGCAGAGTTAAGTGTGGTGGAATTATTTTTTAAAAATATAATAATATCTTAATTATTATTTGAGGGGGGTACGATGAGAGAAAGTGATGGAGTGGGGTAAGAAAAATATTTTATATTTTATTTTATCAAAAAAATCTTTTTTTTTTTGGGATAATAGTTCTTTAGTATTTAATTTTAACTAATACTATTAATTTATTTAACTTTTGTCAAGATAGAATTTTTTGTCCATGTAGAGTGTGATGTGACAAACTTTTTTAAATAAAATGAGAGTGTAGTACACACATCATGAATTGAGCGTAATAAAAGAGAGAGATGCATTTGTCAAACTAATAAGTGATAGTTTAGATATGAAATTTACACTTCCTATAGTTTGGGTATGAAACTCAAAAAAAGGAGATAGTTTAGGTGTGTTTTCGACGCTTATCTCTTTCCATAATGACTTATTCATTTGCAATATTTGTTTTATGCGATATCATTATTATTTTTTATTGAATATTTTAGTGTCATCACCATTCCATATTTTGTGTTATTTTCTTAAGAAACACCTTAAATAGAGGAAAGACACATTGATTAGACTTTCCTTACTCGAGGATTATGCGACACTAATGTCCAAAGCTTGGGAGCTTCGAGTTAAGAATCGGTATTATCCCTTGAGCTTCTTGAAGTGAGACCCATGGTTTAACCTAGAAGTGGAAACAACCATTGCAATGGTCTGGATGTCTTTCCCTGAACTCTCAAGAAATTTGTTTGACAAAGAATTATTATTTTCTATTGCAGCTGCAGTTGGAAAGCCTTTGGTGATTGACAAATCCATGAATAACCAAACTAGACCTAGTTGTGTTAGAGTCAAGGTGGAAATTGACCCGTTAAAAGAGTTACCAAAGAGGATTCAGATAAACTATAAACTGTGTAGATGAAGAGACATGCACAATAAGATCTAAATGGAAAACAATTCAATACGATTATCTGCCAAAATATTACACACACTATAGACTTCAAGGACACGGTGTACAAGGATTGGTTGCTCCATCTAGAACATAGACCAAAGAAAGAGGAGAAACAAGAAGAAAAAAAGGCTATTGACAAAGGCAAAGCTAAAGAGGAGGAGACAAAATAAAAGCAAGAAGAAAACCTATCTAACACAAATAGAGTCTATAAGAACGGAAAGCTAATTCAACAAAACTAGAACGTCGTACAACACAAAATAATACAAAGGCAAACAATCAGAAAATAATCAAAAAGAGGATGACATTCAACAAGATCAAACTAATAAGGCATAGATATTAAAGGAGACAAAGCGATAGAAAATACCTAAAAATTTGAGCCCTTGGTAGATTTAACAGGTGAAAAGAAACAAGATGCAAAAAAGAAGGTGGAAAAACTCCAAGAAGATAACATAGTAGAAAAGAAACTTCTAAGCCATGGGTAGAAGCATCCTTTGGCAAAACACAAATTGGACAAAAGGAAACAGAACAAAAACAAAAAGTAATAGTAGCAAAGATAGCAGATAACAAAAAGTAAAAAATTCAACTACCGAATGATGCCAGGTCTTGGGGTTGTTATATATATATATATATATATATATAATATTTATTTATTTTTTATTTTCCTTCTTCTATTTTGATATTGTTCCCCGTTCCCATTATGTTTCCTTCCTTGTGATAGCTCGTTACTGCTAGTTCCAGGCTATGAGTTGACTTACCTACTGATGGAATGTAGTAGTTGTCATCATGAAATGAGAAATGTCATGACAGATTGATATCAGAGCTCTAGATTTGTCGGTATCATTGATATGAGAGTAAGTGCTTAATAGAGTTTTGTGGATCGGTGCAGAGATATCTGTGTCTTATCTTCAGAGGGCTATGATGCATTATTAGAAAATTCCGTTATTGAATTCCAATGAAGGTGGAGTGGTGGTGATGAATGAGGCTAAGTCATCACTAGTGTCCGAAGTGAAAGAGAAACGTTTTTTCTTGAATTGAAGGCGAATGTTCATAAGTAGAAAGTGATGGCTTTTGAACAAGGGGGAGATGGTGTATTGAGGTATCAAGGTAGATTGTGTGTACCAAATGTGGATGAACTCCAAGAGAGGATCATGGAGGAAGCTCATAGCTCCAGATATTTGATCCATCCTGGTTCAACAAAGATGTATCGTGACTTGAGAGAAGTCTATTAGTGGAGTATTATGAAGATGTGTATTGCAAAGTTTATTGCTAAGTGCCCCAATTGCTAACAAGTCAAGGTAGAGCACCAGAGGCTCAGTGGTATTTCTCAGAACATAGATCTTCCAGAATGAAAGTGGGAGATGATCAACATGGGCCTCGTAGGTAGCATGATTCAATTTGGGTGATTGTAGATCAGATGATTAAATTAGCCCATTTCTTATCGGTAAAGATTACCTATTCAGTAGAAGATTATGCCAGATTATATATTCAAGAGATAGTCATACTTCATGGAGTTCCGGTGTCCATCATTTGAGATAGAGGTGCGCAATTCACCGTAAAATTTTGGAAGTCTTTCCAGAAAGGTTTAGGTTCAAGGTAGATTTAAGTATTGTTTTCCTTCCTCAGACAGATGGTCAAGCAAACGCATGATTCAGACTTTAGAGGATATGTTGAAGGCGTGTGTGATCAATTTCAAGGGTAATTGGGATGATCACTTACCTCTAATAGAGTTTGCTTACAACAACAATTATCACTCTAGCATCTAAATGGTTCTCTATGAGGCTCTTAATGGGAAAAGATGTAGATCTCCTATTGGATGGTTTGAGGTTGGCGAAGCTGGGTTGATAGGACTAAAATTGGTTCATCAAGCTATGGAGAAATTAAAGATCATCCAAGAGAGGTTGAAAACAACACAAAGTCGCCAGATATCCTATACAGATGTTAGGAGAAGAGACTGGAGTTTGAGGTGGATGATTGGGTGTACTTGAAGGTTTCACCCATGAAGGGTGTTATGTTTGGTAAGAAGGGGAAGCTTAGTCTCGATATATTTTTCCTTACATGATATCCAAGAGAATTGACAATGTAGCTTATGAGTTAGAGCTACCGCTAAAGTTAGCAGCAGCCCATCCGATGTTTCACATTTATATGTTGCCTATCTTATGAGGAGATACCCATCAAGATACTTGATCGTCAGATTCGCAAGTTGAGAACCAAGAAGATCACATCAATCAAGGTCTAATGGAGGAATCAGTTTGTTGAGGAAGCTACTTGGGAGGCTGAGAAGGATATGAAGAATAGATACCCACATCTCTTTTCTTCCAGAGAAATTCCAGACCAAGGTAATGACATTTTGTAAAACACTCTTTAAATTGATATGCTATGTTGTGTTGAATTGCATGTTGGGTGTTAGATGTTGCCACCCTTAGTTCTATTTAGAGTGATCTCATTTGAGGACGCATGTTCCCAAGGGGTGATATTGTAACACCTTGGTCTTAGAAAGAGCTAATTTTAGAAAGAACTAAATTGGAATGAGCTAATTTGAGATTTGTGCAAGTTAGACTTCAATTGTGAATTTTTGGTCAACTTCAAACAATCATAACTTTTAGTAAAGAATGAGTTAGGTGGCTCATGAGATATCAAATATAATATATTTGAGTCATATTTCCAACGCTACCGATTTTGCTAAATTTCGAGTTCGGATGAAGGAGATATGTCCGTTTGAGTGCAGCTTGTCTAGTTAAGGCAATTCATCCATTTTAAGGAGGAGTATTTTGTTTTTTTCGTGACTCCTACTAGCCTAGCTCATTTTTTAAAAATATTTTAGGGATCTAAACTGATTGGAATCAATGTTAGTCATTTCTAAAACACACTTAGGGTTCTTGAGAGGAGTTCAAGAGGAGAAAAAAGGAGTAAAGTTTCAAACGTCCAATTTTTTTGTGAGCTTTGAGGATTTTCACCAAGAATTTGATTCTTTCAAGTTATGTAAGCTTTCATAGTGATGGGTTCGTTCACCCTCACGTCAATCATGAGTTTCTTGATTAAATTTCGTGCATGAATATCCATGTAATGAGGTTCTTGATGAGTTTTCTTGAAGTTTCGTTCTTCAATCTTTATTATTGGAGTTTGATGAGTTCTTGAGGCCAGGTTTGTTCTTGAGGAGATTTGAGTAGGTTTTTGTTTACTTATGTTAGGTATACAAATCTAAGAGGGTTTGGAAGAAATCAATCGATTCTAGGTGAATAAGGGTAAAAAATCGAGAAGAAAAATTTGTCAGAACATTCTGGGGAGGGGGTGGTGCGACGCGCGATGTATGCTTCAGGAGGGCTGGCGCGCCACGCCTGCAGTGTGCCATAAATGGGCTGCAGTTGATGTGGTGCTGGCGCCTTGCGCTAGGATTGCGTCAGGGTCATCTGCCCCCATTCATTTTTTGTCGTTCGTTCCGTCTAAGTTCTTTTAAAACGTATCTTTGCTGTCTTCCTGATTTTAACTATCCAAACTACATCTAATTAATGAGAAATCCTATATATCAAAATCATAATTCTTGAATTCACGTCACAAATTCAAGATAGAGTTAAAGATAAAGTTCGAGGGAGTTTTTCAAGTCATTTGCAAACTTTTAAAACTTGATTTAAGACTTGAGGATGAGGATGAGGATGAAGATGAGGATGAGGAAAGTTGAATTCATGTTTTTAAAATGAATATAAGGGAACTAAGAATTCCCAAGAGTAAATTTTTTACATTTAAAATGAGAGGAAACTTTGATTTCCAAATGAGTTCATGAGAAGTTTTGAGCACTATCTCTTTCAAGAGAACCTTTTGAGTAATAATCTCATAGTTTGAGGATGCGGAAATATTTTTAAACATATGAACATGGGTTGTATTATTGAGAGTAGTATTGAACATTGATATGGGGATGAGTTCAGACAATTCAAAATCCTTATAAACCATGTATGCCAACATGGGTAAAGGGTCATACTTTTTAGATGATTTCTTATTGCTTTTAAGAATAGCTTAGTTGATTCACTTAGTTGAGGATGTCTTATACTCCAACAAGGTATAAGACAGTTCTGACAGCGTGGGAGAGACGATATATCATCACATAGCTCATAATGATAGTTGTCGGTTAGAGAATCTCCCAAATAAGAGTAAGAGTTATTATTATAGTTTTAAATACATGAAATTATTATCTACCGTTTTAAAAGCTTTCTTTATGATGCATATCAATTGTTGCTTTTATATTGAACTGAGTTGAGTATTTCTGATTTTGAGTATCCTTGAGTTGAGTTGAGATGAGGCAAGTATGTTTTTCCATTTTATCAGTTCAAGCTTATGTCTGTGCTTTAGAATTCCCCTTGCATGCTCGTACATTCCATGTACTAACGCCATTTGGCCTGCATATTTCATGATGCAGATACAGATAACCAGGGTCATCAACTGGTGCTCCGTTGATACCACTTGCAGTTCCAGAGTTGCTTTGTTGAGCCTCCTTGCTTCGGAGGGTTACCCATCTGCTTTTAGTTTTGTTAGGAGGTCATGAGTCTTGTCCCGAATTCCCTGATAGTTATTAAAGGCTTCGTAGACAGTAGTGTTTTGAGGAGTCTTTTTCATTTTCAATTGTTAATATTCAAGACTTGAGTTGCATCTTTCGGCCAGATGAATGTTTTTAAATATTCTGAGTTAATTATTTTGAGACTTTTGAGAAACTTGTACTTTTGAGTTCATATGTTGTTGAGTAAGTCTTCCGTTGAGTATTGAGTCAGGCCAAGGGTTCGCTTGGGGACCAATAATGGTTCTCGAGTGCCAGTTACGTTCAGGATGTAGACTCGAGGCCTGACATTCGAATATCCTACTATAAAAGTTATTGCGACAATACATCTTGAAAGCTCTTATTATCCTAGCATCACAAGGTTGAATCTCAAAACACTCTTTAAATTAATAAATATTAATTTATCGATTAAATAATACCTCTACAAAATAATAAAATTTCATGATCTTAGCTATATCAATTTAGTGAGGTTTTATTGTATATTATTTATTAGATATAGGAAATATTTATAAGTCAAAAAGTTGTTTCACAATTTTAGGAATTCAATTAATAAAAAATAAACTAAATCTTTTTTTAAAAAATAAATAAATTATAACATCCGCAGCATTACTTTTTTGGAAAAAAACATTTTTTCTCTTTTCCTTTTGATTAACCTTTTTGATTATTTTCCCTTTTTTAGTCTATTTTTTTAAAAAGAAAAATCCTTAATAAAATTTCTTTATATTCATGCCAACATTATTTTTTGATTCTCCCCTTTTCCTTCATTTCTTTTTATTTTTTTTGCATCTTTGTTATTTAATTCCACCAAGAAAACATCAATAATTAGCATCGCACCTTAAAATAATCAAGTTAGCTTATCTTTAACATTTTACTAATTTATGAAAAATGTCAAAAATCAATTCTCTTCATTAATTTTTCTTATATTTTCATGATTCATGTTTTATATTAAAAATCTATAAATAAATTCATAATAATTTTGATTATTTCTCACCAGTAAGTGCACCAGCGAACGTAATTTAATGTTTTTTCAAGAATTATTCTTGATGCTAACTTTTATTAATGATCTTGCTTTTATAATTTCATTGAAAAGTTTCAAATGATTTCGCTATTATATATATTTTATTTTGTATCCTCCTTAGAAATAAAATTAACTACACAAAGAAGTCTTTGTTGATGCACTACAAAATTAATGTAGAGAATAACTAAGCTCAAAATAAATATTTTTGGATAAAAATATTATTTTCATGTGATTTGAAGATGTTATAAACTTGAACATTGAGTAATTGGGGATTACAAATTTATTAAACTTGGGAATTATAGATATTACTAATACTAATTAAGAATATAAATTATGATGATGAAGAAGTGTGAGTTTAGGAGAAGAATTAAATAAAAATAAATAGATGGTTGTGCTTATAATTTTTTAAATTAGAAATCCTAAATTATGACTTATTTTGTCTTTATGAGTAAAACATTTTGTTTATTTTACCTAAACATTATAAAAGAGCTTAAAAATTATTTTACCTTTAAAACACTTAAAATAAATCATTTCAAACTGGGTCTAAGTGGAGTTTGTCTAAAGATTTGGGATTAAGTCTTAGACTCAGTTTACCAGATAATAATAGCAACAAAAAAAAGTCGGGTTTGTCTAGTTATGCAAAAAATATATTATAAGATCTTCGTATAGTTCGATATATAAGAAATTAAATAGTTGCAAGAATTTATAGCTTCAAATGAACCATCTTGAATAATAAAATGAATTATAATTTAAATGGCATACCTTACTGAGTAACCCACTACCATCGATCAAATGTGCTTTTGCAAATATCTACTTCAAACTTTTTCACAATAAAAAATGAAAATACCAACAAAAAAATAATACACTAAATTAAATCAGTCATCTCACTTGAAGTTTGATATTTGTCAAGTAAATTTCATGTGAGAAAAAGTGGCTTACTCAAGAATACGTGTTTGATAGACTGAATAAGATTTCAATTGATATAAACTTATATAAATACATATAGAGGAAAAGTGGAAGACCATATGATTTCATAAATTTTCATAACTTACATATCTTTCCCATATCATATGTCACCTGTTTCATGAAAAAACTTCGAACTAAAAATTTCATAAGTCCATACGTTTTCTTTGTATTTTCTGGATGCATGCATATAACCAAATCAAATAAATATCAGAAACTCAAAATAATATTATGATGATCGAAAAGAAAAAAAAAGATTTAAATTGATATTATTTTTCCATCTCTCCGCAAAACTCCAAAGTAGCAAAGACTAACTAAATTATGTAATATTTGTACCTTTCTTTTAGCTGAATCGTCTCATTTTATCTATATATAATAAGTTACAATGCAAAGATTTTTATAGTATTTAGTTACATTGTAACTATCTTGTTAGCTTTCAACCAAAAGGAGTACTTCTTTAAAATAATAAATATGTTATTGTATGAGCTATTTATTACTCATTTCTTTTGAATTTGTTAATCTGATTTTGATCTGACACATAGTTTACGAAAGTAAATTAGATTTTGAGGCAAAACATTAAGTGATACTTGAAGTTGTCCCAGATTTTCAAAAAGACACTTTAACTTTGCGTGCGTCCTATTACCCCACAAAGCATTCATAATCACAATAAGTACACATTTTTTACACAATATTTCCACTTTGGACAAAAATATCCTTCGAATGTGCAATTTCTTAAAAACAAAAAGTGGGACCCATTATTGATGTATTGAAGGATGCTTTGGTAATTTCCTATGATGAATTCGTTTTGTTTGTTTCTTTTAAATTTATTTTACTATACTAAATAATTGTATAAAATATTATAAATCACGATAATTAATTACTTAAATATTTAAAAGATATAAAAATATATAAAAGATCTGATTGACTCTTCAAATTTTACCGGTGACACATAAATTGGGACAAATGAAATAATATATATTATTTGAAAATTTCTTAGTAAGTACTATAAATTACAGTAATTAACAACTAGAAATATTTCAAAGACAAAAAAAATTGATTGAATCTCAAAATTCTTTTAGTACTACATAAATTGAGAAAGAAGAAATGACCTCTATTATTTGAAAATGGCGTAAAAGTATTACAAATCATACAATAAGAATTAACAATTTAAAATTTTAAAATACTTTAATGCTTTATACTTATTCTATTTCCACTTTGGACAAAAATATCCTCCCAATATGCATATTTTTTAAAATAAAAAGTGGGACCCATTATTGATGTATTGAAGGATGCTTTGGTAATTTTTCCTATGATGAATTCGTTTTGTTTGTTGTTTAATTTTTTTAAAATAATTGTATAAAATATTATAAATCACAATAATTATTTACTTAAATATTCAAAAGATATAAAAATATGTAAAAGATCTGATTAACTTTTCAAATTTTATTGGTGACACATAAATTGGACAAATGAAATAATATATATTATTTGAAAATAACTTAGAAAGTACAATAATTTACAATAATTAACAATAGAATATTTTAAAGACAAAAAAAATTGATTGAATCTCGAAATTTTATTAGTACCACATAAATTGAGAAAGAAGAAATAACCTTTATTATTTGAAAATTGCGTAAGAGATATTACAAATCATACAACAATAATTAGCAATTTAGAATGTTAAAAGACATAATTTTTTTTTTTACCATAGTTAACAATAATTAAAAATTTAAACTATTTTAAATTAATATTCAAATTTAATTAACTCTTTAATTTTGTCTTTATCACATAAATTGAAACAAAAAATGATATATATTGGGCCCGTGCTAGCACGGGCTTCGATGTCTAAGTATATTACTTTACTATATAAGAAGAGTGAATAAATTCACTCCTCTTTCGACACGTGGCACCAAAAAAAAGGAGAGGGTTGAACATAAGTGTGAATGTGAGGGTATTTAAAAATACCCTCACATTCACACTTATCTACTTAAAAAAAAATTACTATATAGTATATATAATGTATAATATAAGTACTAGATAAGTGTGAAAGTGAGGGTATTTTGGGTATTTAAAAATACCCTCACATTCACACTTATCTACTAAAAAAATATATATATAAGTAGTAGATTTAAATATATTTAAAAATAATACAAGTGATACTATACTTAGTATGCTTAAAAATAGTAAAAACTACATAAAAAGTACTACATATCATATTACAATAATTAACAATTATTTGACACTTTCAATTCTATCAATGCCATATAAATTAGGATAAAAAAGGTAACATTTATATTCAAAAATAATATAAGTAATACTATACATTACAATAATTAATAGCTTAAATATTTAAAAGTTATATAAAAAATTTAATTGACTCTCTAAATTCTATTGCTACCACATAAAATGGATTATATGATAAACATATATTGTTTGAAATTGACGAAAAAGAAACTATAAATTACAATAATTAACAAAAAAAATTGTCGGCTCCAAAAAATCTATCAATTAAGAACATATATTGTTTCAAATTGACGAAAAAGAAACTATAAATTACAATAATTAACAAAAAAATTCTCTCGACTCCAACAAATCTATCAATTAATGCCACATAAATTGGGACATGGAAAATAACATATATTCTTTAAAAATTAAGTTCAAAATGTACTATAAAATACAATAATTAACAACTTAATATAGTAAAGAGACATATAAAAAATGGTTAATATTTGAAATTTTGCATGTGCCACATAAATTAGAACAAAGAGAGTAATAAATATTATTTTCAAAATTCTGTAAAAAAAAGGTACTACAAATCACAATAGCTAACAATTTAAAATATTTTTAGAATCATATAAAAATTTCAATAACTTCTCAAATTTCATAATATATGACATAAGAAGAGGGAATAACCAATATATTTATAAAAAGAAATGACATATAAAATGAAATGGACAGAGTATTAGTTTTTGAAAATGGAAAAGGACAAAACACATATAAAATTAAAAGACATATAAAAAAAAGTTGGTTTAACTCTCAAACATAAAAAGTAACATATGTTATTAAAAACTTTAATAAAAAGTACTATAATTTACAATAAATAATAACTTAAAATATCTACAAGACAACAAAAAAAAGACTAATTTTTGTACTGCTTGTGTCACATAAATTAGGATTGGGATGATTTTAAAATTTTAATTTTGGTTATACATTATAAAATAGCCGAAAAATTGAATGATATAATTTTTTTAAAAATAACCGAATGAATCGTCCTATCGATAACCCTAATGTTACTTCTACTCTGTTTATTTTTACTTAAATTTAGAAAGATATGTTTCATTTCTACCCTCAATCTTATCGCTACATTTATTTGCTATTTGAAATTGAAATTAAAAAGACAAATGACAAATAAGTTTTTATATTAGCTCACTTATGAGCAAAATATATTATAACAATCTTTACTAATTTTATAACAATACATAAACTATACTCTCTCCGTCCCATATTAGATGGGCACTTCCAACTTTACACGGTGATTAAGAAATCATTAATACATTGGAAGACTTCACCATTTTGCCCTTTGTTTATATCAATGCACATTGAAATGAGTTACAAAAAATACACATACAATATAGGAATGGTCATATTAATTGTAGGGGTAAAATGGAAAAGAATTAATTAATTCTATCCTAATTTAATAAGTGCTCAAATAATATGAAAAAAATATTTTTAGTAAGATTCTCATCTAATATGGGACGGAGAGAGTAACAATATAACTTTATTAATGTTGGGCCCGGGCAGCGCCCGGGCTTTCTTTACTAGTATATATGAGAGAAAATGACAAAAATGGTCATGTATGAGTAATGCTTTATTTTATTAGCCACGTGAGGTTTATAATTAAATTTAATATTTTTTTTATAAATATGTGAAGTTTAGAATAAAGAATCAAAACGATCCCATATTTTGTTATAGAGTAAAGAAATACAAATAAATAAATACATTTTGTCATTTTGTGTATGATATGATAATGATGAAGTGATAACCTTGTAATAATTTTGAGGGCTGATTATTGCTGATAGTTTTGCCTAGTAGTTGTTAGAAATGAGTGTTGTATTGTCAACATCAGTTTTCCCCTTGTGTGGTAACCTTAACCTAGAGAATGTTCAGCACATAACCAAGGTCCGTTTGAACCCTTGGAAAATCTGTGATTGTCATAGACGACTTAATTTTAGGAAGAAGGGGTCAAAGTTTGTAGTGAGAGAGCAGAAAAGTAATTTTGTTGATTTTGATTGGGAGGATGAGGATGAGGATGAGGATGAGGATGAGTATGAGGAAGAAGACCAAGATTCGCCGTGGGAAGGCGCAGTTGTGTATAAAAGAAATTCTTCGGTTACACATTTGGAGTATTGTACGACATTAGAAAGGCTGGGGTTGGTCAAGCTCTCCACAAAGGTTTCAAAGTGTCGAGCTTCGGTAATGGGACTGAGGGTCACAAAACAAGTCAATGATTATCCTGATGGAACTCCAGTTTTAGTTTCCTTTGATGTCACAAGGAAGAAGCACAAGTTGAGGCTCGACGGAGTCATAAGGACTGTCATTGCACTCCCTTGCAACAGGTCTGTTTCTACTTATCTATTACTTTATTTATCAATCCACCATCTTCACTGCTCCTTTTATTGCAAAATTCAACTCTATGTTTCCTGCTTTATGTTCACAATTTTCAATTGTATTTTATAGTCAGTTAAAGCAAGATGGGTTATACACAACTGGACAAGCCTAGCATAATTTGTATTGACACTCCAATTATAATGATAATTGAGGCTGAAACACATGAAATTAAATAACATAAATGATACGTTATAACAAGATATGCGACAATGTGAAAGGTATAAAACAATTATGAGGCCAACAATCTTATTTGAGAGAAAAATATTGGACTTCTAAGATCCAACATATGAATGCTCAATAGGTGCAAATGTTGAGAGAGATGTATCATCATGTCCCCAAGGAGATGGCCGAGTGGTCGAGGCTTAGGAATAATCTGAGATCCTATGTTAGAGCTACCCTTGGTCATAGGGCTTATCCAACACCTATATTTATTTATTGGCACAAGTTTCCCGTTTTGATTAGTCGAGGTGTGAACAAATTAATTTAGACACCACCGATATAAACAACGATGGATGTGCTATCACACAAGAATGATTTATATGATCATTATCACATTTGACAGAGGGTGCAAGTAGTACTTGTAAATGACACAATTTTTTGGAGAAGAAAAGCCTAATTCTACATGTAGGCAACAACTTCCCATTTCTTAGAGATATTGCATTCACAATTTCTTGTGCAGTCTTGTCTGAGTCACCTCTAGGAGTTCCCTGTGCCATCTCAGATAGAGTGGTAGCAATCTACCCTACTTGCTTCTCGAAGTTCTGTATAGCTGCATCCTGATTAGCAAATTTCTCGTCTACTCTGGTGATGAAAGCTTTCATCAGTTGTTCAAGACTTGATTGATTATGTTGTGGAGGCTGATATTGCTGCCTCTGCTGATTCTGGAACCCTGAGAATGCTTGCTGTTGTTGTCACGGATTAGCACTACCCTTTAAAGAGCTCCAAGAAAATCGAGGATGCCTTGGTCCCATATAATTTAAGTTGTTCCCTCCTTGATAGTTGTCTCTGTTGAAATTACCTGCCTCAGTTACCTCTTCTTTTGACATGGGTCCCTGTTGACACTTGTGAGTAGGGTGTCCCTGTCCACACAATTCATACCTCGATGTTGGTGCTGCCTGTACTTGAGCTATAGTGAGCTGTTTATCATCCTTCACAATTGAAGCGATTTGAGTCTGTAATGTAGTGTACGCATCCACTGGGTGTACCCACTTGGTTATCATCCTCTGCAAGTTCATTCAGAATACCATTGCTTCCTCGACTGTCTTTTTTTATGATAGGACCCTCCCTCTGCATCATTTAGTATCCTCCGTGAGGCCAGTGACAACCCTTCCTAGAAATTGGTCAACTACATCCATGGCTCTATCCCATTGTGGGGCCATTTTCTCAACAATCTTTGAACTTCTCCCATGCTTCAAGCAGAGTTTCTAATTCGTGTTGTCCGAAATTGCTGATTTCTTTTCTCATTCTTGTCGTTTTTGTTGGTGGGAAATATTATCCAGAACCTTTGTGGTCATTTCATCCCAGGTGCGGATTGATCCTGTTGGTAGGCTCCTTAGCCCGGATCTTTGCCTCATCTTTTGGAGAGAAGAGGATGCCCCTCAAATATATGCATTGTCGGATGCCCCTTTGTAATGGAAAGTATTCATGATTTCATCAAAATCCATCAAGTGACTGTTTGAATCTTCATTTTGCTTCCCTCTGAACACACAATTGTTTAGAATTGCTTGGAGAACACTGTGCTTGATCTTGAAATTATTGTCCGAGATAGCAGGTCATCTTACACTAGACTGTATCCCATTGTAGTTCGGCCTCACATAATCTCCCAACAATCTCCCTGCCCTGCCATTGTTTTGATCCACTTGGTCCTCCACTTCTGTAGGAGGGCGAGGGTTTCTACGGTTAACGATCTCCTGATTTTCAACATCATCCTCCATGCCAGGAGGACGATTTTGATGATTGGGGTTGAGTGGATCATCAAGTGCAGCATGTCAACCATCCTCAGCCATGATGCTCTGACTGTAGGACTGCCCTGAGACTCACTCTGCAAGTTCCTTCTTAAGCAGGCATAAAGACTTTTCCAACTATGGGGGTTGTACTGAATGATTTCTTTTGATGACAATCGTGTCATACACCAAAGTTAGAGACTAATACTGGTTGCCTTAGCGATCAGAGACAAACTTGAAATGTTAATAAATAAAAAGTCTGAACTAATACACAAGATTCTTTTTGAAACGGAGGCCAAAATTTGACGAGCGCAAAACACACAATATCTTTAAGCACTTCGCTAGTCAAACATAATGTATATAGATTACCGTTTCCTCAGGGATTGGAGTAAGTAACATCAACAAAACTTGCTCAGTATTATTTAGGTAGATTTTCCTGAACTTTCTGATCAATATGAGAAGTGAGGGAGACTGACAATCAACATATATGTTCTCATTAACAGAAATAGTAACTCTAGATCGACGCTCACTCTATACTATAATTGATTCATGCGAATTCAATCGTTACTTATCGTATCTTAATGAAGCAAGATCTTCTTTCAAATAATCTGCTCTTCATGAATACAATAGTACTAGAACTGTATATGTTTGCCTCTATAATGTCACATGTCTTAATCCAAGAAAACATATATGTTTGCCTCTATAATGTCACATGTCTTGATCCAAGAAACCGCTTTCCAATTGTTTTCTATCAATAAATCTTTACGTCTAAATCATCAAGCTCTTTCAATTACTTTAAAGAAATGGGCAAGAAGACTTAACCAAGTATATGAATTAATTTATCTAATGATCCTTCCTTCGAATAGAAAGTTATGCTGAACAAATCCACAATGTAATTTAAACAATAGAAAAATCTCAGCAACCGATCAAAGCGTATAAAATCTAGTTATTGATTACATATAGTTTCGGCTGAACTCCCTATAAAAAGTTTACTCCATAGAGGAGGGAGAGTTCACAAAATGATAGCAAAAGCAAGAAGACATTACAACCGATCTCTCAACCCCAAACTTCCATTTTGGATTGGAGAAAACGTTAAACCTCATCTTCCTTGCATTCTTCATCTTTTCCACTCCAAACCCAGATGCTCTAAATTGGGATGAGTTTGTAATTTACATAGCATGGGGATGTGTCAAACAAAATTCCAGAATTGCCCTCGATTTAAAACTGCACTCCTTAACGTTGTACGCTCGCTCAGCTAGAACTCCAAACGCGTGGCTGACCACGCAGCAGTTGCAGCCTTTTCTCGCTCACTGCCTCACCTGTGCGGTTGGCTGCATGATCACGCACTGCCTTCCTTTTGTCTTTCAACTTGTTTCTTCTTCGTTTCCTCCATTTGGTAGGTTAGCCCCATATTGACCTAGATAGACTGTATTTTAGTAGTATCCAAGCTTCTTCCTTGAACTCCAAGGGCGAAGCTGATTCAGGCAGGAATTTGTAGCCATCAGAAGAAGGAGAAGGGGGTTTCTGCATGTGGGGTGGTGGTGGTTGGGGGGGAGATACTCCTTTCTTCTATCTAAAATTCTTCATGAGAAGTTTTGCTTCTTCCTTAAACCTCTGAACTGTCAGTCCTTCACATTCATTTCTTAAAACCTGCCCTGATCCATTCATTTTGGTAATTTATATGATTTTCTTTGACACGATTGTCACAAAAAAGCAAAAAAGTGAGTTCTGCAACTTTCGTAGTTCTGATGACCTGCGTGGGATTTACTTCTTTCTGTTGAGTTCCTAGTGTTTCTTGAGCTGAAGTGAATGCCTGGAAATCAATATATGATCCTGCTAATTGATTCCTCCTTCCTAAGTTCATATAAAACTTCTTCTGCCAACACATAAGGACAAATGAGTGATTTGATGAATGACTTCCAAGTATATGGCCTCTGATAATACTAGCCATGGTGCAGTGTTATAAAAAGCAAAAAACACAAAAAAGGTCCAAGGCATGTTGGGGCTTTAAGCGCAACTCGCAAATAAAGCGTGGACTTTAAAGAAAAAAGGTGCAAAGGGAGTAAAAATACAAATATATAGATGTTTATTCCAAGATTTAATAATTATAAGCGTGAATGACAAATACATGTACAAAAAGGGGAAGAAATTACAATAAAGTGAAATATCAATTGTTTTCACTGGCAAGGATAAGTATGTCTTAGAACCTTGATGATGGCACTGAAGCACACATTAAGCGAGTGAAGTGCTCAACACGTTTTGAACCTCGCTTCAGGGCTTAAGCGTGCTTAAAGGGCGCCTTTGACAACACTGCCATGGTGGAAGCCAAAAAGGTTTGATGTACATCAAATTGGAAGAAATGCTGCATGAGTCTTTGATGATGTCCAACCTCGAATTTCCAATGGCTTTGGTTTGTGGGAAGAGCCAGCACATCCGTGTGATGTGTGAGTCAGGTGTATGTCACGGCTTCGAACCGTGCCATAGACATGTTGGTATTTAGGTGGAGAAGGGTAGAGGGGCTGGCCCTTGGGAATTTCTTGTTCATCCACAAAAAAAAAAAAAGAAAAAGAAGAGAAGAGAGTCTCTTATGATGACTAGCGTTGAAATTGTATAATTTGTGTTACCTAGAGATTGTAAAAGTAGTACCTAGTTTTACATCTGAGTAAGGTGGTCAACTGGTGGCTACTGACTGAAATGGACGAAGCAGTCCCATTTAACCCAAAACTAAAAGATTGAAATAATCCTGAACTATCCCCCATTTCTCCAAAAACTTACAATGCCTCCAGAGGGGACCAAAACGCATAAGATTTTCTTGACATGACATTTACTTTTCGTGCAGTTTAGTTGAATGTAGGCCTTGTTGAAGACATGATTAAGTAAATAAGAGTGTGATCTTTGTAACAGCTTAAGCTTTTAGGTGATATTCTCACACAGTCACGCCTTCAACATGGTATTAGAGTGGAGGTTCGAGTCTCCCCACCACCTATTATTCAAAAGAATTTTCATGTTCATTACTCAATTAAAAATGAATCAAGCCCGCACGTGAAGGGCTTGTTTAAGACTTAATTAAGTAATAAATGTATGCTATCTCTAACCACTTAAGCCTTTAGATGAGATGATCACACACTTCAACACACCTTTTAAAAAAGGTCTTCCCTGTGTTGTTTAGATAATCTTTTTGTCTTAAAAATGGTTCAGAAAATAAAAATATTCTTATTTTACACGTATATATAACCTGAAAACTCTTCCTTTTAATTATAATGTTCAGTATTTGTTTGTTGTCAAATTCCATTTTCATTTCACTTCAAAGCACAAATATTGGTGTTTGTCTCATGGGTGAATATTGTACTTGTGAAGGTGCGGCGAACCAGCTGCAGAAAGTATCTTTTCAAACTTTTCGCTCCTATTGAGTGAAGAACCTATAAAGGAACCAGAGACCCTGGATATGGGTATAATGTTTGGAGAGGACAAATTCAAAAGTTTTGTAAACGTGGAAGAGGAAATGGAGGAGAATGATGGTTGGATACCTTTAGAAGACCAGCTGTATTTTCCTGGTGAAGAAAAAATGATTGACATTTCAAAACAAATTAGAGATCTGGTGCACATTGAAATCACCATTAATGCTGTGTGTGATCCCAAGTGCAAAGGTTTGTGTCTGAAATGTGGTGCTAATCTTAATGTCAGTAGGTGTAATTGTCATATGCAAAAGGTAGAGGAGAAAGGTTATGGTCCTCTTGGAGGTCTCAAGAAGCAAATGCAGCAAACATGAACATTTTCTTGGTGTGTAATACTTTTTAACCTTGAATTGAAAGGCATTTCCCTTTTACTTAAGTATTTTTTATGCCAACAAAATTCTTTGGATGTTGAACTGTTTGTTCAACTTCTCTCCCATTTCGTATTCAAAATATAGCTCTATGCCTCTGTCATTGCACTTCTGATCAATTTATAGACATTAGCCAATTAATTTTTGTTGACCCTTATCGCCAGGAGTCAACATTTCCCCAACAGTAGTGTAATATTAGAACAAAAAAATAGGGGTGAACAAAATCAAATCGAAAATCGCATCAAACTACAAGTTGAGGAAAAAAAAATTCAACTACAAGTTTGATTTGACTTGGTTTTTGGTATTGAAAAAAGAATCGGATTATACTTGGATTGATTTGATTTTAATTTTAAAAAAGTCGATTCGAGATCAAATCAACCCGACATTATATATATTTGTTAAAATTTATTTTATATATGTAATTATTTACTTTGATATAATTATAAATATTTTTTGTACTTTTCATAATTTTTATCTTTTAATATGTTATTTCAAGTTTGACTTAGAATTTTAAATAGTCCAATAAATGTTATAACTCATAGAATATTGGTACCTCTAATAAAGGTCAAGTCAAAATCAAAGCAATACTATTGTTATAAAAAATCAATTGAACACTAAAAATAACAATAATGTTGAGTATTTGTTCTTTAGTTTTACATTTATTTAGACAATTAAAGTACATAATCTAATTTTAATTTTTCTTCAAAATTATGATTATTTTCATTATATCTTATTTATTTGCAATAATTGTTTTATGCGATTTCATTATTATTTTTTGTTGAATATTTCAGTGTCATCACTCATATTATATTTTGTGTTATTTTTTTAAGAAATATATTAGATAGTTATATTTTGGTAAAGATTAAAGAAATATTTGACACACAAGTTAATTATATATTTGTATAAATACTTTTTCAGGAAAACCCTGAATTTTATTACTTTGTTTGAGTTTATAAATTTAAAAATTGGACACAAATTATTTAAAGGACAAACTACATAAATCTCACTAGTTTAGGTCTTAGTTACTAAGATTCCCGATAGTTTCAACTATTACTTTCTTTGCCATATTTCGTGCTTAGGATACATGAGTCTGAATCCATGAGATACATGTATTTGTCGAATTTTAAAATCGAAAAACATATGTTATTTATTTAAATCAATTGTTTGTAACTTATTTCCTTAATTAGAGGAGTAATTGAGGATTTTCAACATACATAAACAATTAAATCTGGAAATTTAAATTAATCGAATCTCTTAATACAACAACAACAACCCAGTGAAATCCCACTAGGTGGGGTCTGGGGAGGGTAAATAGTACGCAGACCTTGCCACTACCTCGTGGAGGTAGAGAGGCTGTTTCCAGGAGACCCTCAGCTCAAGAACATCAAATCTAAGTGACAGGAGAGATATATATAAAACAAAACAGCCAATACAAAAGATAGCGTATAATCAACAAATGAGACAATAACATCAAGAAAGATATTGGGAGTGAAACGCAGTAAACAACATAAGGTTAGGACTACTCCAAACGCTAGCAACCCAAACCCTCACAAGGGAAGACACACGCTAACCCTACTAACCTTCAACCTTAATACGCGACCTCCACTCCTTCCTATCTAGAGTCATGTCCTCGGTAATGTGAAGCATAGCCAAGTCTTGTCTAATCACCTCTTCCCAATACTTCTTGGGCCTACCTCTACCCCTCCGCATACCCTCTACCACCATTACCTCGCACCTCCTCACTGGGGCGTCTGCGCTCCGTCTCTTCACATGTCCAAACCATCTCAGTCTCGCTTCCCTCAGCTTGTCTACCACAAAGGCCACTCCCACCTTCTCCCGAATAACCTCATTCCTAATCTTGTTGCTCCTAGTGTGTCCACACATCCATCTCAACATTCTCATCTCCGCAACATGCATTTTATGAACATGTGCATTCTTAACTGGCCAACACTCCGCTCCATACAACAAGGCCGGTCTAACTACCACTCTGTAGAACTTACCTTTAAGTTTCGGTGAAATTTTCTTATCACACAATACTCCAGAGGCAAGCCTCCATTTCATCCAAGCAGCCCCAACGCGATGTGTGACATCGTCGTCGATGTCGCCACTCCCTTGGATTACAGCCCCAAGATATTTAAAACTTTCCTTCTTAGGAATGACTTGTGCGGCAAGTCTCACTTCCACATCTGTCTCATCCAACACATCGCTAAATTTGCACCCCAAATATTCTGTTTTGGTCCTACTCAACCTGAACCCTTTGGACTCCAGCGCTTGTCTCCACACCTCCAACCGCGCATTAACTCTGTCCCGCGTCTCATCAATCAGTACTATGTCATCCGCAAATAACATACACCACGGGACCGTCTCCTGAATAGACCGCGTCAACTCGTCCATCACCAAAGCAAATAGGAAAGAGCTTAGGACTGATCCCTGGTGCAGCCCCATCTCAACTGGGAAATGTTCTGAGTCTCCTCCAACTGTTCTAACCCGAGTCTTGGCTCCACCGTACATGTCCTTTATCGCCCTAATATAAATCATCGGGACTCCTTTAGACTCCAAGCACCTCCAGAGGACATTCCTCGGTACTTTGTCATAGGCCTTTTCAAGGTCAATGAACATCATATGAAGGTCTCTCTTCCTTTCCCTATATTTTTCTACCAGTCTACGCATAAGATGAATGGCTTCGGTAGTCGAACATCCCAGCATGAATCCAAACTGATTCTCGGAGATGGACACCCCTTTTCTCACTCTCATCTCCACCACTCTCTCCTAAATCTTCATAGTATGGCTCAACAATTTGATACCCCTGTAGTTGTTACAGTTTTGGATATCACCCTTGTTTTTATACAACGGAACCATTGTACTCCACCTCTATTCATCAGGCATTTTCGCTGTCTTAAAGATAACATTAAACAGCCCAGTTAACCACTCTATGCCTGCCTTGTCCATGCTCTTCCAAAATTCTACCGGAATCTCATCGGGTCCGGTAGCTCTTCCCCTGCTAATCCTACTAATAGCCCGTATAACCTCCTCGGACCTAACACACCTACAGTATCCAAAATCCCGAAGTCTTTCAGAGTGTGCCAAATCACCCAACACAATGTCTGCTTCCCCTTTTTCATTTAAAAGTTTGTGAAAGTAGCTTCGCCATCTTTGCTTGATGGAGGTCTCTTCCACCAGTATTTTGCCTTCCTCATCTTTGATACACTTCACTTGGTCCAAGTCGCGCGCCTTCCTCTCTCTTGCTTTTGCGAGCCTATACAACTTCTTATCCCCACCTTTGTCCCCCAACTCGACATACAAGCGTTCGAAAGCTGCCGTCTTCGCCTTCGTAACAGCTAACTTAGCTTCTGTCTTTGTCGTCTTATAGACTTTCTTAAGCGACCGCTTCTCCTCCTCGTCTACGCACTCCGGCAATTTTGTGTATGCAGCCTTCTTCGCTTCCACTTTACCTTGGACTTCCCCATTCCACCACCAATCTCCTTTATGGCCTCCAAATTTACCCCTAGACACCCCTAGCACCTTAGAAGCAACTTCCCTAATGCAACTAGCTGCTTTATTCCACATGTTGTCCGCATCCCCGCTACCACTCCACGCCCCCATCCCCATCAGCTCCTCACCCATCTCCCGAGAAAGGGCAGGGGTCAACCCACCCCATTTAATCCTCGGTCGGTCAGATATCATCTTCTTCCTCCTATCCCTCTTAATCTTCAGGTCCAACACCAAAAGCTTGTGTTGGGTAGTGAGGTTTTCACTTGGGATAACCTTGCAGTCCTTAAATAGACCTCTATCACCCCTCCTAAGGAGAAAGTAATCTATCTGGGTCTTAGCTACCGGGCTACGAAAGGTAACCAAGTGGTTCTCCTTCTTCGGAAAGCATGAGTTAGCAATCACCAACTCAAAAGCCTTAGCAAAGTCTAGAAGCGAAGTTCCACCTCCATTTCTCTCCCCAAAACCAAAGCCTCCATGAACATCATCAAATCCACTAGCAGTTGCCCCGATGTGGCCATTAAAATCTCCACCAATGACAATCTTCTCGGTATTCGGTATACCTCTAACTACCTCATCCAAATCCTTATAAAAGCGCTTTTTGGCCTTCTCGTCCAAGCCCACTTGAGGAGCATAAGCACTAATAACACTCAAAGTACATCCTCCAATGACCAGCTTAATCATCATCAGCCTATCATTGATCCTCCTAACCTCCACCACTTGCTCCCTCAAATCCCCGTCTACTAAAATACCCACTCCATTTCTATCCCTAGACCCTCCTGAGTACCACAACTTAAACCCATCAACATCCCGAGCATTGGCGCCTACCCATCTAGTCTCTTGGACACAGGCTATATTAATCTTTCTCTTCTTGAGAATTTTCACTAGCTCTATGGACTTCCCCGTCAACGAACCTATGTTCCAAGATCCTACCCTCACGTTATGAGAACCCGTAACCTACTTCCCACTATTATCCCTCGACCTCGGCCTCAACCGAGGACATGACTCACTACCACCATCAGATACCAAATCCACTAGAACGCTACTGCAATCACAGTAATATCTACATAGGCAAACACTAAAAACTGCAGCAGTAATTAACTCTAAGAAACAATATAACAGCAGCTACACTATAAGGACCAGATCAGTGTGTATTCCAAAGAGCACAATAACACCCACTCTATTAACTACTGAAGCACAGGTCAGAACTATATTAAAAAACTGGGAATACTGTTCCGGGATAAAGGGTCTGCAAGAAAGGGCCCAGCCGCAACTAGATTCAGAGCAAAACGAGAGAGAAAAAGGATAGATAGAACCTGGTCGGTGATGATGGAGGATTTCGGTGATCTATGGGTAATTTTCCGGCCAGATCTAGTTGATCTCCGGCGGCAAACAGTAGCACCGCCGTCTCTCTTCTGGGCTGGTCGCCGGAGAAGATAGATGAGTTCGCCGGAGAAGCTGAAGAATGTTCTTACCTTCGCTGGGGTTTGCTGTTCGCCGCTCGCTGGTCCGAGCAGCTGGAGCTGCTACTCGTCGTTATCGTCCTCACTGAAGCTTAGGAGGAGGGAGAGAAAGAGGCTCGCCGGTCGGAGCTGGTCCTCGCGTTGCTTCTGGCCGGCGCAGCCTTCGATTGTAGCCGGGAATACCAGAGAAGGGGAGAGAGAGAGAGAGAGAGAGGGAGCAGTAAAATGAAGCACCCACTATAATCTTTAGAATTATTCTAATCGAATCTCTTAATATAAGATGGAAATCAAGGAGTATATCTATATTTAATTAATTCCATTTTATTATTCTTTTGAAAATAAATTCATTAATATATTATTAATAAAAGACAAAACATGTAGATTTTGGTGATGTAATTTGATTAATTTCAAATTATTACTCTTAAAATAATAATTTTATTAATTTGATGTATCTATTATCAATATATGATATATCGAACAAACTAAACACGTAGATACATGAGTGTCATACAAGTACATTCAATTCATATGTATCATAGAAGTATTTAGTATTAATTTCATGTATTTATTATATGTATCTAGTATTAGTTTTATGTATCTATTTATATGATCTAATATTAATTCCATGTATCTATTTTTTTATGATTTAATATTAATTTCATGTATCTTTTATATGTATCTAATATTAATTTGATGTATCTAGTATATTTCGAATATATAGTAAGCATATACATCTAATTATGTGTATCTAAATTTCATATGTCATATCCAAAAACATGTATCATGAATACATAATAAGCATATACATTTAATTATGTGTATCTACATATGTCTAACATGAATTTAGGAACAAATCACGACGGTGGAGCATCTGTCGTATCATTAATACCATTGTGTTGTTAAAAATCATGTATCTAAAATTTAATGATGGATACATATACATGTTCAGATATCCCATTACTAAAATGCAACTTAGATCTTAATTAAGATTACTACTTATTGGATACACATGTTTCAAGGGCTATATCGCAATAATATTGGTACTACCACATCCATGTCACAATAACCGAGAAAGCCTTAGAAGAACACCAACAAATAAAAACTCTCTACAATACTCCCTTTGATCCTTTTGTGCCGTGGAATAACATAATCAAAACAAAGATCCAATTCTTCAAGAGACAAACAATCAAGATCCACTTCAAAAGTTTTCTTTGTAACATTTACTTTGATTTGGTCCCGTTATAACTGAATAAAATACGGAATAATATTTGGGTTCAGGGTATTTTATCGGTCACGGTGATGATATATTGAGAAGAAGAAAATAGATTACCCATTGCTGGAATGAAATTGTACGATGAAATCTTGATCAGAAAGGAGGAGAGATAACTGGTGATAAATATGAGAGGGGAGAATTAAGAGAGTGGTTGATTTGGAGTGAAAGAGTTAATTAAGCAGATAATTAATCAATCCTAGTTTTAAGAGATGTGAGTATCTAGTTGTATCTTCAATAATATATTAATATATGATATAAAATATTAAAAGTGGTAATGTGGTATAGGAGTGATGTATGTCTAAATGTAGTTTATCCTTATTTAATTTGGTATTTGAAAAATTCAAACCAACTCGATTTGTGTACACCCGTGATTAGGGTTGCTCATGGTTATGGTTAAAAAAACAAATCGAACCGCAATCTAAACCAAACCGATTAAAAACCCGATATTCAGTTAGGTTTGATTTTGAATTTTGAAAACATATACTATTTGGTTTGGTTTTAGTTTTACTAAAAAACAACCGCAAAAATAACCAAATCGAACCATAAATTGGATATATAAATTTTATAATTATTTATAAAGTATTCATAAATAAAATATAAATATTTTGTTAAATTTTAATGTGAAAATTTTATAAATGACATTTATAATACTAATAATTTCAAGTTATGATAGTATAATAATTCTTTCAAGTTGTAACAGGTCACATACTTCCACTTGCTTATGCCATAGTGAATTCTGAGAATGATGCATCGTGGACCTGGTTCTTTAAACGATTTAGGGACGCGTATGGAGAAAGGGAACACATGTGTTTTATGTCAGATAGAAATGAGAGCATATGAAAAGGAACTGCAAGAGTATATCTTGGATTGGAACATTATGCTTGCATATGACACTTATGCTGCAATGTTTCGAAGAACTTCCATAGGAATACTGAAGATTTGAAGAATTTTTTTCATGGCAAAGGCATATACAATACAACAATTTGAGGAGTTTATGTCAAGAATAGACCAGATAAATCCAAGTATAAGAGGTTATTTATTCGATATCAAGTATAGTAAGTGGTCAAGGGATCATTCATAATGGAAGCAAACATGGACCATGACTTCTAACATAGCCGAATCTTTAAATAATGTTAACATGTTAGAAAAGAGGTTTCCAGTCGTATCACTTCTTGAATTTATGAGGATAACAATTCAAACATGGATTCATAAGCACAACGAGGAGGCTGCAAAAACTAGATAAGAGCTAACAAAAAATATGATCTTAAGCTCCAGAAAAGTGTTGCTTTGTCTATCAGTATGAGGGTATGATTTTTCCTTTATTCATTATGCTGGATAAACTTGGATTTTTATGTTTAAATCCATTTTTTTTATGTGTGTTAGGTAATACCATCAACGCTTTATTTGCATGCTGTTGTTGATGGACCAAAGCGGTACATAGTGTGCATAAGAACCAAAAAATGTAGTTGCGGAAGATTTTAAAATGATGAGATACCATGTGGGCATGTAATAACAGTTCTTAGGTACAGAAGACTGCATGAAACAGATTACTGCTCTCCTTTGATAGCTTGAAGAATTTTGAAGAGGCATATGCGATCCTTGTTGAACCTCTCCCATGTGAGAGTACATGGGATATACCAAGTTATGTTTTTGAGCCTAAATTGATGTTGTCTAGTTAGAAAGATCGCAACTTGAACGCTGAAAGGTGTTTGTTGATGTGAAATTCAAAAGGTCTAAAGTTACTTGCAGTACATGTCGTCGAGAATGCCATAACAGGAAGACATGTTCAAATTATCCTACGCCAAAAAAATCATAGTTTATTTGTTTGTGATAAAATTATTTTTTATTTTATTTTGTCTTTTAGACTCATGTTTTGTTTTGATTGTGACAGTGTATTCATTGTTTTCCAATAATATTTATTAAGTAATTTATTAGGTAATTATTGTATCCATTTGATATGCAACTGAATACACACTGATATTATTTAATGGAACTTACCATGAGTATTAATTTGGTAACCAACTGGTGTCCTACACTAAAAAAAAAATAAAACAAGATGTAATTGATGTTGGTACAAAATTTAATGATCACTGTTTTACATTGTCAAATTCATTTCTTCCAGTATTTATACAGATTGTATACCAACTTCATACATCTTTAAAAACTTAATCCACACTTGTTAAGACAATGTAATTTAAAATTAGTATTAATTTGATATCCATTAAGGTGTCCAACTGTAAAAAAATAATATAAAACAAGATATAATTGAGGTTGGTACAAATATAATGATCACTATTTTACATTGTTAGAATCATTTCTTAAAGGTATTTATACATGTTGGATACCAACTTCATACCTTTTTTTAAAAAAATATTTTGTCTTAGATTATGAAGTAAAAAATACCAATCATGTATGAATTTGGAACCAAATGTATACAACTTGGATACCAATTATAAGACACTTTTAGTTCATGACCTCTAAATTGGTGTTCATTTGGTTTCGTGTTAATAACAAAACTAAAACTGTTAAATGTTGAATCCAATTGGTATGCATTTTGTATATAACTGGTATCCCGAAATTATTATAGACAATGTGTAATTTATCTTTTGAATGGTGTATCCAATTGGTATGCAGTCTGTATATAATTAGTATCCTAAAATTATAATAGTCAATCTGTAATTCATATGTAGTTGATATCTGACTGGAAGAAAACAATGCATATTATATATCATCCAATACTTAAAACTGTATCAAACACAAATATAGATCGTCCAAAAGTTAAAAAAAACATGTAATACTAAAGAGTCTAAGCTGCAATCAACTATTTCAAATTTGATCTCCGTGGTCTTGGTGTAGGATAATTGCTGGTATCCAGAGCATGTTCTTTTGCTATGCGGGGTCCATCAAATTTGCTAGCAATAGTTCCAGTTACTTCACTCTCACTAATCGCGCCATCATCGTTCTTTGTTTTTCCATAATGTCATATGATGGTGACATACCTCTGACGATGGTACTTTGAATTGATATCAATGGAACGTATATTAAAAACTCCATTGCTGATGTATTTAACAAATAGACATGTGTACATGCCACAATCACTGAAAAATAATTTGAAAGAGAAATAATTTTAAGAAATAAATTGAGTTAACTTTTCTGATGAAATCACTAAATGATAGAAATACATATTTTGAACTTTCATCTTGTTAAGGCACATTCGTCATATGCTTGACTTCAAGTGGGTCGGATTGAGACTTGTCAACATATTCGGGGAGTTTATTGGCATACAGATCAAGCCTTTTACCATAAAATTTTGTGCTCGTTAAAAATAGTGGTATCATTGTGGCAAGTTTGTCAACAACTATATTGACATTCTCGTTGTGAAGAGCTCCTCCCCTCTTCGAATCATATACATGTAGACATCTAAACATGATTCGGAAGACAACCAAAAACCAATGAAATGCGGTACTAACATTGATAGGAATAATGACATCGTCAACTCTATCCCAAGAAATGTTGGCAAGCAGTTTGAAACCTCTAATGCACTGTCCAACATCGTGGTCGGAAGAAATGGATCTCATGTCGTAATTGGAATCTCTCCACTGTTTCTCAATGTTATCAACCCACGACATAAACCAACAATCAACTATATTGTATGATAGTGGTTATGGAGAATACTTTGCCTTCTTCCACAGATAATACATAATGATATTAACATGCTGTTACAAAAAACAAGCCACAAAAAGAGGTTTCAAATATATACAAAATGGATATCAAATTCATTCCAGCTACTTGTTAAATGTACTTTTCATGTAAGTTGACATTTTATACCAAATTCACTTCGTAATCATACCAATTGCATACATGAATACCATTGGATATCAAATTAATGTCAGTTTAATATAGAAGGTACTGTTCAAATTAGTGAACATTTTATACCAAAGTTATTCAGAAATTATTCAAAATGCATACATGATGGCTATTGTATAAGAAAATTATACAAAATGGATATCAATTTCATGCCAACTAAATATGTAAAATCTTATTTAAAATAAAATACATTTCATAACAAATTTAAAAACAAAAACTCCAAAAGTAATTACAAAAATCTGGAATATGAGTTACAAATTAACTATTAAAAAAGTTAATAGATATGACTTACTCCGTCTTCCCATGGCCTATCTTAACCATTATGTTGAAAAAATTCATTTCTGAAACTTTCACACCACCAAAATTCATTTGAGGTTCAAACTTAACTTTGACCTTGGAATAAGCAGATTTCCTATGTACATTAAAAATATAAAATAAAAAACATTATATATGCATTGTTTGGATAGTATTGCAAAAACAAAATTGGCTTTATTTACATATATACTTGCCACACCTAGATGAAACATCTTTAAAACCCCATTTGTTAAACTCATCGATCAAATCAGCTTCAACCTCAAACCCATTGTGACTTTCAAATGAATGTTTGATACGAGGGAAAATAAGACCTCTTATTGCACTGCTTTCGCCTTTCGATAACCGAATGTACGGAGATGTGTCATACTTGCCCGGATTCCTATTTCTTGGTTGCACATCTGGAGTAGTTTTCACATTGAGTATTGGATCAAGTTGAACAATCTATTTCATGGTCAAATCAGGATAATCATCTAGGCTTGGTGGTTTTGAAGCGGATGATCCAGGTATGTCAACATTAGAAACACCACCGACTGTTTGGTTAATTGGATTCTGCGTGTCATCTATATATATTCAAAAAAGAAAAACTAAAGTTAAAAAAACTTTGCAAGTGAATATACACATTATATTAGTGCTATGCGTAATTTTACTATTTATAGAAAAATCATTTTTTGAAATGTTCTAAGAATAGAACAATTTTGAAAAATACTTAGAAAAGAGTCGCCACTTAATTTTTTAAAGAAATTAAAAAACTTAATTTAAAAAAGACTCTAACAGATTAAGGCTTTATAAATTTAGAAAATATGCGTAAGAAGTTCTTATTTATGCTTCAAGAAGGTTTTTAAAGCATTTGAAGCGTCTGCTAACACGCAATTATCCTTCGACTTAGTTAGAATATATTTTGACTATTTTTTATGAAAATGGTTTATTATATAATAATAATGATAATAATTTACAACATTCGATTAACTTGAAAAAGTAGTTAAATAAAGAACATTTTTTTTTCAAGAGAAAGGGACCTAAATTGAAACATTCAAATTTAATTACAAGTGATTTTAACAAAACCAGATTAATTAAAATTTATTTTAACCTTTTTAGACATAATAAATTAAACCAAGTTGGTTAATTTATGCATAAAAATCATTTTAAATTGATTGAAGAATAAGTAAAAAAGTTTTGACCAAAGATTGTTAATAAAAAAACAAGAGTTGATAATAATGAAATTTTATTAAAATAAACTAACATAAAGAATGTAGGTCATCTTTTGGGGATTTAATTAAGTTAATTAACAATTTTAAAGTTAGAGTTGAACAATAATAATAAGAAATGCAAAGTAAAGGAGAGAATAGAATTAGGCTTTTGCCCATGTTCCTATTGGGCAAATATGCCCACTCTTCCACCTGCCTTGAATTCTATCAAGGCTGCATCATTTGGACCCTTTTTCAACCCATGTTTATTTTGCAATTTGCCAATTTTAGTCCTCTTTTGGACTGCTGTTGCACCCGGGCCTTTTCAGCCTATTTCCGCCCATGTATCACTGCATATACAACAGTGTATACCAGTGTATATCGGTATGTATACAACCCATTTTTCTGCTTTCCGAGACTTGTCGTATGGTTCCGACTTGCACGTCTCCCCCCGATGGCCTGATGGCCTGGCTGACTCAAGAGAAAAAAAATGGAGCCTTTATGGCTCAACTCGAAAATGCAAAGAGGAGATGCCTACCATGGACTCGATTCGAGGGAAATCATGCAAAAAAGACAAGATAATAACGATTAGGACATGAAGAAGGATCATAATAACTTAACACAATTAAAAAGGTGCAAACATATGAAGACGAAACATGAATTCCAGATTAGGCATGATATAATTGTGGATGACCAATTATTGTTGCAACTTGGCTCCAAGTTCTGGGTATAATCGATAAAAATTTAATTGTAGTGCCAACAAAACAACACCAAAGCAGTGATCAAGCTTATTAAGTATCTGCTAACGCAAATTTTTCACTAAAAAAAAACAATAGCTCAAGTAAACAAATCAAACATAAATGTCACGACCCAGACCGCCGTGATTGGCACCCACACAAACCCTCCGGTGGGAGAACCATTACTACAACCCAAACAAACAAATTTTATGAAAATTAAGGCATTTAAATGTACGGAAGCAGGTTTTAATGACTATAAAAATGGAGTCCCCATAAACTTCAAGGTTTTAACAAACAACTAACCAAACTAATGCGGAAGAAAAACCCCTAGAACCTGAAAGTCAATGTACCAAAACTATAACAAGATTCATAAGTCTGAACAAGAAAATCATCTAAAGAACTAGTCTAAGTTCGAATAGGATGGACTAAACAAAAAGAGAACTCAAGGCAGCCCGGAAGAACTGACTCACCGTTGAATTCAAATCGGTGATCACTGATCTTCTAAGTGAGGTCTGTCAATAGCCGCCAGAAGATGCCCTGTACTCAACAAAAATAAGAGCAAGTGCAATATCAGTACACAACCACAGTGTATTGGTAGGATCACGCGGCTATCCCAAAGGTGAAATATACATAAGCAATCACCACAAAGTAAAACACACATATACAATATTAGTTATCACTTACAAATAACACACACATTCACAAGTCTCAAGAGATACAATTATCCTTTTAGAGCAACATTCGAAAGCAGCAATAGATGAGATTGAATTAGACAGAAGGTTCATCCCTCACCTTGGGGGATTGGGGAGTTGAGGGTTTCGCTCGTTATAGGACTTGACCAAACATCTCACGACATGAGCTGACGACAACCATGGGGATTTAAACAACTATACCCTAGTCTTTCTTATTATCGTTACCTGGGTTACTGTTATGTATTATTTACATTGTTCAGTCTCTTGCAGCCATTTCTAGATCAATAGCCGAAGCAGATGGGCAGGGAGGCCTGCATTTCGACAGACTCACTCTCTTACTCGCTGTCTTATATTCCACTCACCTTTCCCCAAGATTCATTAATCGAACTCATCTGTTTATTTATGGCAAACCTTGACCATCGTTTCCAAGGGAAATTGATTGAATTGAGTGGCAAAGGAAAGCGAGACCTTACCTTTTTCCGGGTGGGAAGAAAGTCATTGCCAGCTCTTTGAACGAATACGATCTTGGGCTGTAGCTAAGACAATTTCGGAAATTAGAAACTTATTCCTTTTTTGTTTGGTGCGAGCTCAACTTAAACGGAGTCTCAAAAGCTCATTTATCACAGTGGTCTCAAAAACCCAATTATCGTATTTAAGAAAAAGAGGTCTATAAAAGTCACTTAAGAAAGATGACGCCTTTGCGAGGATGTCTTGAATCAGCCAATGCTAAGGCAACAAGGCTAGCATCTAAATTGTGTCAAAAGTAATAATGAAATGGTTGTTTTATTGCCAACCCATCTCTTTCTTTCAATCGAATGCCATGTATGAAGCATCTACATACAGTCTTGCAATATCAATCATCTATAGATATGAACGTAATCATCACAACTATATACACAACACAATTCAATGGTCCTTTCAGGGAACCCAATTCAATGGTCCTCTGATGGAATCCTGTCACGACCCGAGAGCACCCCCAAGTCGTAACATGCGTATTCGACCTCTCAGAGGTCTCATACAAGCCCTTAGCATTCATCACATTAGATATGTAAAATAGTGCGGAATTAAAAACTCTTTAAATAAAATCCCATAAGACTCAAAGGTCACTTTTAAAAACATCATTCAAAAGTACACAAGCGGAATACTAAGTCTCTTAGCCATCTTAGACATAAACGTGAAAACATACTAGGGACACGGCCCTTTACAATCAAAAGAAGTCTATTAAGTCTATTACAAGAACCTTATCATAAAACTAGAATAGAAA